>NW_007857063.1:0-637 GCF_000696425.1 Galeopterus variegatus
CCGTCTCCTCAGATGGCGACACAGCAGCCTGGAGGGGGTCGCGGTGACGTTGGGGACCTCGTGGCTAACGGGCTCCGGCCGCGCCACCCTCCAGTCCCAGGGCGCCTGGGGCTCCCACCGACCTCTGCGCTGTCCCCTCCATCTCCCTCTCGCCAGCCGAGGCCTCCTCCACAGCCAGAAGCCGCCCTGTCGTCCTGGACGGGCGATGCCACCACCGGCCCCCGCAGGCGCGGTGGCGGCAGATGTGCACTTCTGAGGCCAGACGGTGAGAGGAGCGGCCGAGCCCAGCTGCGGGCAGTGGGTGCGGGGACTGCGCTGTCCGCGTTTCCTCCTCCTCGTCCTCCTGACCGGCCTTTGGGCTTCTCAGTTTTCCGACACTTCTATCGAGCTCTTCCATGTCTCTCACCGGCTTTTCACGTTTGAGAGTTAGAATGTTGTCCAGTCAGGAGGCGGCAGTGGGGGTGGGGATGGGAGGTGATACCTGGGTGCGTTTGGGACGTGGAGCCAGCAGGCCGGTGAGAGACAGAAGGGCGTTGAGAACCGCTCGGCTGAGCACAGAGGGCGTCCCCGTCCCGGGACGCAGGGAAGCGTGGAGAGCGGCCTCCTGCCCACGTCCAGGCGGGGAGGCTGAGTCGCC
>NW_007857064.1:0-637 GCF_000696425.1 Galeopterus variegatus
TTGTATCCTGCTACTTTGCTGAAATCCTTTATCACCTCCAAGAGTTTTTTTGTAGAGGCTTCAGGCCATTCGATATATAGGATCATGTCATCTGCAAACAGGGACAGTTTGACTTCATCTTTTCCAATCTGGATGCCATTTATTTCCTTCCCTTCTCTGATTGCTCTGGCTAGTTCTTCCAACACAATGTTGAATAGGAGTGGTGAGAGTGGGCATCCTTGTCTAGTTCCTGTTCTTAAAGGATAAGCTTTCAGCTTTTCCTCATTCAGAATGATACTGGTAGTGGGTTTATCACATTTGGCTTTAATTATGTTAAGATGCTTTTGATCTATACCTAACTTGTAGAGAGTCTTTATCATGAATGAGTGTTGGATTCTATCAAATGCCTTCTCAGCATCTATAGTGATGATCATATGGTCCTTGTGTTTGATTTTATTGATGTGGTGTATCACATTTATTGATTGGCATATGTCGAACCAACCTATTTTGTAGAGAATTGGTGTCAATTCCTCTCTGAATGTTTGATAGAATTCTGCTGTGAACCTGTCTGGTGCTGGGCATTTCTTTGTTTGGAGTCTTCTTATAACAGCTTCAATCTCTTTTATTGTTAATGATCTGTTCAGATTTTCTACATCAT
>NW_007857064.1:6016-6408 GCF_000696425.1 Galeopterus variegatus
TAAATTACTACAAAAAATAAAACCAAACTGACAAAGGGTTTGAAAGGCAAAGAGCACAAGATCTTATCACGATAAAACATGAGATAAGATCCCTAGGCCAGCTATCTAAAAGACAAAGAAAAACCTTTTACGATTTTGTAGTAAGAGCACTCAAGTGTCTTTCTCTCTCCCCCCGCTTTTTTTTGCTGTAAAACCTTTTAAACAAACTTATTTACCTAAACGATTATCAAGACTTACTCAGACATTCTGTTTTTGTTCTATACTTTTTGTTTTTTTAAATAGCCAGTCATTTTACTCTAGGACAAAAATATGGTGTACCAGATAAAAATTGTTATTATTATTATTTTATTTATTTATTTATTTATTTTTTAGCCCCTCCAACCATAACCATA
>NW_007857065.1:0-637 GCF_000696425.1 Galeopterus variegatus
AATTAGAAATTGAGGGTAAGAATCACTTGAGACATCTTCACAGTCTATATGGCCAGGCCCCGGCCTGGGCCTAGTGAATCAATATCTTACGGGGAGAGGTCGAGACTTCCCGGACTGCAGGTGCTGAACGTCTCTCCAGGATTCATGTTAACCAGGTTTTCCTCACTTTGTTGGGGCAGAGGCAACACAACAATCAGCTATTTGCTGGGTAAATTGGTTATTTCTGTACCACCCTTGTCAATCAGTGAAGGTAGAGCTTGGAGGAAATGAGGGGGTTTGAGGGAAAAAGAAATCTTAGGAATGTAGAGACGTGAGAGATCACTTAGCATGGTGGTTTTTCACACCACTGGTTCATGTGGTGTGAAAAAATTGATTTCATGTGTGGGGCATGAAATCAATTTAGTGGTTGAGACCAACATGTAAAAAATAGAACAGAAACTATTAAAATGCATAGCTATTTTTCCATGAAACTCTGATTTGGTTGCATATATGTATATATACATATGGGGGTCCTGGGTTTCTATGTATAATTGGTTTCTTACAGTGGGTCAAGGTCAACACTAAGAAAGCCGCTTCTCTGGGCCGGCCCGGTGGCGCACTGGAGAGTGCACCGCTTGGGAGCGTGGCGGCGCTCCCG
>NW_007857066.1:0-637 GCF_000696425.1 Galeopterus variegatus
TAACATCATTTTGGCACTGAATTTATTGCATATGCTGTGTTTTATCTTTGTGGTTTTTTTCTCCATTTGACAAAGATTATTTATATTGATACTAATTGGGCTGACCTCAGATTACTTCCTGGAAAATGGAGTCTACAACAGTACTCTGAGAGCAGTGGGATAATGCATGTGCTTTTATTTTTTAATGATGCATCTTAAAAATCAGATTCCAGCTTCTGCTGATTAAATGATAAAACTGTAATTCTCTTGTAAATGCTTTCCCTCTGGGAGAGGAAGTATCAGTACAATACTTTCTTTAAATGCTGTTAAAAAATAATGCTCTTAAACAAGATTTTAAAATACCTTACTAGAGGCCGGCCTGTGGCTCACTCGGTAGAGTGCGGTGCTCATAACACCAAGGCCACGGGTTCGGATCCTATATAGTGATGGCCGGTTTGCTCACTAGCTGAGCGTAGTGCTGACAACACCAAGCCAAGGGTTGAGATCCCTTTACCGGTCATCTTTAAAAAAAAAAAAAAAAAACCTTACTAGTCCCATAAATATGTAAAATTATTGTGTCAATTAAAAATAAATAAGTAAAGGGCCGGCCCGGTGGCGCACTGCATAGTGCGCCGCTTGGGAAGCGCGGCGGCGCTCC
>NW_007857067.1:0-637 GCF_000696425.1 Galeopterus variegatus
AGGACTGAAATCAAACAGCATCTCCCCTGGAATCAGACCTTACTTTCAGAGTTACTTGTCTCCTATAGCCTGTTTTGTGACTCCATCGACCTCCTCATCTTTAAGCATAATTAGTTCCTTCTGGATTTTAACTAGTACACATGAACTTGACCTTTTTCCTGGAAAGTCAATGATTTATTTATTTATTTATTTATTTATTTATTTATTTATTTATTTTCCTTTTTGTCTTTTTTTACTGACCGGTAACGGGATCGCAACCCTCGGCATCACACCCGTACCGTGCTCAGCCAGTGAGTGGGAACCGGTCTCCACATGGGATCCGAACCCTCAGCGGGAGCACTGCCGCGCTCCCAAGCGGCTCACTCTCCAGTGCGCCACCGGGCCGGCCCAAGTCAATGATTTATTATCTATTGATATTTCCAGTCTTCACCATTTTTTGTTATTTAATCTTTCACAGATCTTTTCTGGCTAGGGAGCTTACCAATAAATACTCAAACATATTTTGCATGTGTTTAGAGTTTCACAGTATTTATCAAGTGCTTCTCTATTCATGAGGTGAGGCCAGTAGGGCAGACTTTTTTTTTTATAAGGTCTAGATTTGCAATAAAAGCTTTATTATTAGTTGATGGATAGGCTC
>NW_007857068.1:0-637 GCF_000696425.1 Galeopterus variegatus
TAGTCCATCCCTAAAGAACTGAGGGTCCTGGGAATTTAACCACATCAATACACTCTTTTTTACATTATTAACTGAAGAAAACTGGGTGCCCTTTAAAGATTTTTATTTGTTTGTTTGTCTGTGGTTTTTGGTGGCTGGCCAGTACAAAGAACCAAATCCCTGGCCCTGGTGTTACGGGGCTACACTCTAACCACCTGAGCTAACTGGCCAGCTCTAAAGAATTTTTTAAGTTTAGGAAATAAAAAGAAGTCAGGAGGAACCAAACCAGAACTATAAGGTGGATCCCTAATGATTTCCCATCAAAACTTGCAAAATTGCCCTTGTTTGATAAGAAAAATGAGCAGGAACACTGTTGTGGCGGAGAAGGACTCTCTGGTGAAGTTTTCCTGGGCATTTTTCTGCTAAAGCTTTGGCTAACTTTGTCCAGACACTCTCATAATGAGCAGATGTTATTATTCTTTGACCCTCTAGAAAGCCAACAAGCAAAATGCCTTGAGCATCCAAAAATACTGTTGCCATGACCTTTGCTTTTGACCAGTCTGCTTCTGCTTTGACTGGACCACTTCCACCTCCTGGTAGCCATGTCTTTGATTGTGCCTTGTCTTCAGGATTTTAATCCACCTTGTTTAAAATTTCC
>NW_007857069.1:0-637 GCF_000696425.1 Galeopterus variegatus
CCGGGAAAAAAAAAAAAAAAAAAGGGGGAAAAAAAAAAAAAAAAAAAAGAATACTCTTTTGGTGGCACCATGTTGCATTTGCCCATGGAACTGGGTAAAAAGAAAACAGTTTGATTCCCACTAAAACTTACTTTTAAACTCAAGTTTCTACACCCTTAATTAGCTCCCTAATTACTTCAAACTAATAATATTTCATTTTAATTAAATTAATGAGCCTCATTCAACTCCCTGTAGACAGTATACCTCAGAGAAGAGGGCAGCTGTAGCATGTGTGTCTGTACCTGAGGGGAGGAGGGTGGTGCAAAGGCTTTCTCAAGGGAGGAAAATAAAAACTGATACAAATCATGAGCTGGGTTTTGTAAACATGTCTCATGAGTGAGGGCTGATGGCCTGGGGAAATTTCCTGTTATTCAGGTCCCTTGAGAAACTGCATGGTTATTTTCAGGATAGTCTGTGTGGAAAGGGCCAGGCACTGCCTTCAAACTGATGTTCATTTGGAATGAAAAGTGCCAGAGCAGTTTATGTATATCCTGTCCTGGTTGGTCCTGATGGTTCTGTCCAAGGTAGGGTATCTTGAATTCTTGAGAAAGTTCAAAATACAAGTCTTCATGTTTTACTCATAATAAGCAGGCCTGCT
>NW_007857070.1:0-637 GCF_000696425.1 Galeopterus variegatus
CTTTATGAAAAAAGCATCAAAGAGGATCTTGAGATTTTTCTGAATATTTTTTAAAAAGGGTAAAACAGTTAAATTGTGGAATGCCACAGAAGCAACTTGGGTTTAACCTTCAAACCTCTCCTTCCAGGGATTTCCACTGTTCTGCAGCCGTGAGTGAGGTGTTTCACCTTTTCCCTGCAGTGGAAATAAGTGATAATAGAGCTGCTTTTTGAGACAGAAACTGGTGAAGCCTTTCCAAACGAGGAGGACCTGGGAAGCGCCAGAGAGCTAGAGGGCCAATGCAGCAGAAAAACAGATCCGACTTCGCTTAGCACGTGATGAATGCAGTTCTTTGAGTCTAGGCTCAGTAACCTGCAGGAGGAGGCAGGCTTTGCACCTGTGCTGAGGAGGGTTGACACCTGATGAGTGACAGCTGTGTTCTCCCTGACAATACTGAGATGGAAATGACGGAGAACTCACCTTCTGTATGCTTGGGGGTATAAAAAGGAATTAGTCCTTATTCGTGTAAAACGTTAATGGGATAAGGTCTTTTTAATATCTGTTATAAAGGGGGAAAGTTAACTCATTTATTAAGCGCTGACCTTATATCAAACACTAAACTAGGAGCTTTAAATATGCTTTATTTTGAATTCTCCCA
>NW_007857071.1:0-637 GCF_000696425.1 Galeopterus variegatus
TAATCATATACATTGTATATTGACAAAATAAAAATTAAAAAAAAAATAAAAAATAAATAAAAAATAAAAAAATAAAAAAAAAATAAAAAAAATCATTTAATGATTTCAACAAATTTGTAATAAACTCTAAACAAATCAAACAGAATAAAACAAACAAATCGATTCAATTAAAAACCTAATAATAAAGCATGTAACTGAAAATTAAAAATTAGCTCTGAATAAAAAAAAAATCTGCCTTTGTTGTTCATCAGACTAAAATAGCAGAGAAAAAAAGCCAGCTGTAAAAATAACAGAAAATAATTTCATCCAAGGGCATGTTTCATCTGTGCAGTGTCATAATGACTCCCTTCTCTGAGTGATAACTGTTTTCTTACTGACTGAGAATTTTCTTTAAAATCTTAGATATCTAAAACTTTGTTGTTTTAAAGTATATGGATAAAAATGAAATATCACTCCTTTTCTAGGAGCACCTTACTTACTTTGACATAGACATACAACCTCACTTTCTATCCCAGGAGGAGAGCTTCAGACATGGAGTTTCTGGACACAAAATTCTTCACCTATCTTAACTTTGCCGGTTCCAGGGACACAGAACATTTGGGTCCAGATCTGATGTTGACCATTTACAAGGAAACTT
>NW_007857072.1:0-637 GCF_000696425.1 Galeopterus variegatus
CAGCCAGTGAGCGCACCAGCCATCCCTATATAGGATCTGAACCCACGGCCTTGGTGCTACCCGTGCTACACTCTCCCGAGTGAGCCACGGGGCCGGTAAGTTTTTAGTGGCCATCTGTTATTTATCCTGGTCTGACAGCAATCTCTTCCTTCTCTGGTCAGAGCACCTCTATTTCCCTTTGGGGAACTTCCCCCTCAGTTCATGTGATTTGTGAGGAGCAAATCTTCTCTTTGGCTCCAGGGATAGTCAGGAGCTCAGAACTGGCAAGTGACTTTTTGATACTATTGGGCTAAAGATGTTCTTTTCCCTCTGGGGTTTCCAGACTGGTAGGAAGCAAAATAAGAATTGACCCTGGGCAATTTTTGCCATCTTTTAGACAATCTTGCCTAAGAATGAAGATGACATATTGGAAACTAAACTGAGGGACAATTTTCCGAGACATTTTTTGAGCATTTGGATCCAGCAATGTGTGAATCTTCTAGACTTCTTCCATTTCAGGAGACAAATAGATTTTTCTATTTAGTGAAATAAGTTGCCATTGGGTTTCTGACACCAAAACCAAAAAACATCCTCATTAATGAAGTTCTGGAAGATTCTGTAAACTATAATTCATTCCAGCTAATTTGATTTTTTTTTT
>NW_007857073.1:0-637 GCF_000696425.1 Galeopterus variegatus
CAGTGAGTTTCAGCCTGATATAGTTTATCAAAGAACAGATGCAGAAATATGCTAAGAAGAGACTATCCTCAAGGTCTAGGCTTCTCTCTATCTTACTCTCTCTGTCTCTTCTCATTGCTTTCATTCTTTTATCGATTTTATCTGCCCCAGTCTTCTTGCAAATTCTCTTTTCTTCCTGAGGAAGCTTTTTATTTATGTCCACATTCTAAACAACTTTCACACTGGCTATAATCAAAAAGATGGTTAATAATAAACGCTGGTGAGGGTATAGAGAGACGGGAATGCTACTGCACTGTCGGTGGGACAGTAAATTAGCACAACCACTATGGAAAACAATATAGGGGTTTCTCAAACAACTACAGATAGATCTTCCATATGATCCAGCAATCTCTCTTTTGGGTATATATCCAGAGGAATGGAAATCATCATGTCAAAGAGATACGTACACTCCCATGTTCATCACAGCTCTGTTTACAATAGCCAAGATATGGAACCAACCTAAATGTCCATTGATGGATGATTGGACAAAGAAAGTGTGGTATATATACACTATGGAATACTACTCTGCCATAAAAAAGACTGAAATACTCCCATTTGCAACAACATGGATGAACCTGGAGAAACTTATGTTGAGTGA
>NW_007857074.1:0-637 GCF_000696425.1 Galeopterus variegatus
CTTTCAGTGATTCTCACCTTCTAAATGAAAAATTCCTCTCTGACTACAACTTAGAGCCTCCGAAATTCCCACTGGAAATGCTACCCAGGGTTGCAGATAGAGGGGTGTCTGGGGAAAAAAAACCACGTGAGAAATTGACCTGAGCAATTCTGGGGCAAAATGACACTTGAGATTGCTTTCTTGCTCAATATCTATGCTCCAAGTAAGTTATACACCCGTCTGAAGATTCACCTTAGAATCCACATTGACCTGGAAGACATTCAGTCTGCAAGGATCAAGGCCAGGGAGATATGGTGTAAAAGCCAATTTATGACATGAGTCTTCCATTCCTGAAATGAGTGTGCAGTTGAAATCAAGTTAATATGAATACCAGGATCACAAGTAGCAAAAGGGCATAATGACCTGTTTTACTCTGGCCATGGCAAGTAGATTATAGTTTTAAGCTGCATGTTATGCACCATAGTGGCAACATATTGTGACAATGAAATCTTCTTCTCTACTGGCTACCTTCCCAAGGTGTCCTCTAATCCTCTGTTTCTATGGATTTCCCAAAGCTCTGGGTTCAGATCCATAAACCAATTCCTACACCTTTGCTGTAAGTAGTCACAGGAAGTATAGTAAAAGGTTTTAAGGATCG
>NW_007857075.1:0-637 GCF_000696425.1 Galeopterus variegatus
ATTCTGAATTCTAGAGATTCCAGACCCAAGGAATCAATGCCAGAAAGATGAAAAAATATTGTACTTTGAAGTCAGGTAACCCATATAGATATCTCCATTCTTTAGTTTTCAGTTTTTCTATTACTATAAAGAGAAAATTATGCTAAATGATCTGTGAACCTCCTAATTTTTGGTTTCTTCAAAAGAGCATTAAAACAGCTTCTCATTTCTTCTAGTTGTTTTTCCTTTTCTTTCTTTTCAGCTAATGCTAGAAATGTTCAGTTTGACTGTATAAGAACAATACTAATTATCGTAATTTGTGTGAACTCTTTAGCAATTACTGCTAATCACCTTGCAACACAAAAGTACATATGCATATCATTAAATATGCATCAGATTAATTTGGTTGTAAGTTTTATTTGATTTCAACACTATATGCATTTTACATATTCATTCTTTAGAGTCTGTAGCTCATTGTTGGTCATCCGCTCACAAAGTTAAAACTGTTATGGGTATTTTACATAGGGTCCTTCCACACTACATTTCATGGCCGTGGACAAATCACTTAACTCCTCTGCGGTGCTTTCTTTATTTTTGAAATTAACATACTTATGCCATAGTTTCCTTAAAATGTCTGCCTTGCTATAGTAATTGTCTT
>NW_007857076.1:0-637 GCF_000696425.1 Galeopterus variegatus
TGACTGCAGCATGCTGAAGCCACAGTGCTGCCAGGAAGAGCGAGGCCAAGGAAAGCACTTGCAGGCTCCCAGGAGCTGCGACTGGTGCTGAGCGCACCTCTAGCTGTGGGCTCCTCCTGTGCGGTAGATACTCTCATCCTCTGTCACGTTTCAGGGACCCCCTGCAGCAGATCCTGAGTCAAGAACTTGAATGCAAGGAGTTTATCTGAGAGGTGACCCCAGAAACCACCTGGAGAGGGCAGGAAAGTGAGACAGGGATAGAAATCAACCAAAACAGGACACTGTGGGCTCTGGAGCCTGAACCCATCAGGACCTCTGGAGACCGTGCTCCGAGTGTCCAGGAGGCCAGGAAACCTGTCCACCAGTTCCTGTTCATCCTCGATGCAAGGCTGCACCCAGGCACCTCAACTCCTTGGTGGCTTGCGAAAGTCCCACGCAGGGAAAGGCGAGTGCTGACTGGAAGCACTAGGTCTGCAGCTGACGAGGGGCAGAGGCCCTGTCTAAGGTCACAGCTAGTGGGGCAAACACGGCGGGAGTTGTCCGCCCTGTGTGGGCGGCTGGCCAGCTGTGGGCTGGGGGGAGAAACTGTTTCCCAGACTCAAAGCAGGGACCCCACCCAAATGACCTGTGGGTATGG
>NW_007857077.1:0-637 GCF_000696425.1 Galeopterus variegatus
AAGGGAAATTTTTAGAAACTATTGCTTTGGAGACATTAGTAGTTTAGCTCTTTCATTAAAAGAAAAAAAAGATAAGGATAAGGAAAAGGCAGAAGTCATACGAACGTGGATGAAAACATTTATCATCATTGTGTTTCTCCATCTTGATAGTGACATTATTTTATTTGCATTATAATACTTTCACAGAATACCATTCCTTAAAAGAGTGTAGGAAATTTGGAGCAAAGACATTGAATGTGTAGACACCACCTGTATCCATAGCAAGAATCTAAAGGCCAAAAAAAGCTGGCACGCCAACTTCTGATACCTAATGAGGTGGGCTCTAAAAGGACGATGCTAGTTTTTAGTCCCCTTGTCCTAATTATAATGTGTTTAAGGCACTGAAACGTAACCAGTGTAAGGAGAGGCTGTATTTCTACCTTGCCTGCTATGTGCCTATCTCTGGCTTTCTCCGGACTGGGAGGGAAATGTAAAGGTAAACATTTGTTTCTGTGGGAAATAAATGTATGATGTGTGTATGATGAGGAGGAAAGAGCTCAGGTTGAGGGTTCAGGGACCCAGGTGCAGGCCCTAGAACAGTACCCGACCTGCTGTGTGTGGCCCTGAGCAAGCTTCCTCACCTCTCTAGGCGCCCACA
>NW_007857078.1:0-637 GCF_000696425.1 Galeopterus variegatus
AAGTAAATGTTTTCGGCTTTGCAGGCAGCTACTTAACCCTGAAAGCCGCCACAGACACAAATGAGCGTGACTGTATTAGAATAAAACTTTACAGACACTGAAATTTGAATTTCATAAAATGTTCATGTGCCATAAAATATTATCCTTCTTTTGATTTCTCTTCAGCAATTAAAAAACGTAAAAAATCATTCTTGGTCAACAGGCCGTACAAAAACAGGCAGTAGATAGGCTAGTTTATCAACCCCAATGCTAGAGGAATGAGACTAACTCGTCCCATTGGGATCAAGACCTGATCGTGTCCCTGGTGACTTCTCCCAGCAGCTGTGCGGTGTCTTGAAGGGAGCACTCCCATTTTAAGGAGCATCACCGGGTGTTAAAGCACTACGCCATCATGAGTACACGTCCTTCTTGGCAGGCCACGTGTCAGCCAGTTTAGGGTGGCAAAGTCTCAACGGGACTTTCAAGACGCAACCAGGTTCTGGGCTCCAGCGCAGGGACACGGTGCAAACACCTGCGGGCCCCGGCGAGGCGGCGTGGCGGGGACAGGCAGGTACGTAGGTACTCACCGGGCGCCACTTCCAGTCCTCCCCAGCAAAGCGGCAGAGATGATGGACAAGCGCGCGCCTGCCATGACCCC
>NW_007857079.1:0-637 GCF_000696425.1 Galeopterus variegatus
CTTACTGCCTCACCTGTTCTCCTTCCCAGGTTCTCCTTGCTTCCAAACCCCCTCCATCCTCGCTGCCTCCACTACCCCCTACTTCTGATAATTTTGACCCTGCAGACGAACCCCCTCCGTACAGGTCTCCTCCTCCTATAACTTCCTCTGCTCCCCAACCCCCTCAGTTAACTCCATTGCCATCTTCTGCTTCGCCTAGTCAGCCTGTTCTCCCTCCTGCCTCCTCCTCCCCTGTTTCTTCCAGTCCCACCTCGCCGCCATTTCCTGTCCCCCAACCCCCACAAGCAGCTTCGCCACCATCTTCTCTTGCCCCATCATTTCCTCTGCCGCCATCTTTTGTCCCGCCATTTCCTAGCCCCACCTTGCCGCCATCTTATTCCCTGCTGACTCCCATTTCACCTGCCCTGGTGCCTTCCTTTAGCCCCCTTGTAACTCGTTCCCAGGGACTACTCCCTTCCTCTACCATGGCTCCTCTCTGCAAAGTAGCTGGTGCCGAGGGGGTTGTTAGGGTACACGTTCCCTTTTCATTAGCCGATCTCGCCCAGCTAGAAAAAAGGTTAGGGTCCTTCACCACCGACCCCTCTAATTACATTAAAGAATTCCAATGGGTCCTTCAGGCATACAGTCTCACCCATCA
>NW_007857080.1:0-637 GCF_000696425.1 Galeopterus variegatus
AAGCTCTAAATTTATAATAGTTTGTCACTCATCAATAGAACATAACACAGACCCCCCCCCCCAATTTTCCAGATATTTGTAAAATCTTCGTGCTTCTCCTTAACATATGATAAGTATTCACCATAGGTGCATTCATTCCTGGGCCTTTATGGAATATGAATTTTATCTCATATCAAAGAGCAGGGAAAGAAGGCCACTTGGGAGTGTGGTCTTTGAGAGATTATAAAGAGATTATACAGTGCATTGCCTCTGAACATACCAACCAGTTATAAAAGTAGAGATGGTGTACTTTTGGACTAACAAAGGATTAACAAAGCCCTCTAGATTTCAAGCTCCCACTTCTATTTATAATGTGGCTCCTTAGCGACTGAAAAATGTAAGATGGCTACAAACTGTTTAAACTTTATTTTCCATTCTCTGGGTAGCATCAATTTTGTTATGAATAATTATTTTTTAATATAAAAAGAAATCATGACCATACAAAATGTAGAGAACGTCAGGTTCATCCCTTGCTAATGTGTTTTCCTCAATAAATAAAACCCATTCCTCCTGTTCCAGTGCTTTCACATAGCTTTCTCTAAAATCTTTCAGTTAAGTTGTCATCCTTGACCAGAAATAATGGTCAAAACACCATCTG
>NW_007857081.1:0-637 GCF_000696425.1 Galeopterus variegatus
ATAAGGACAAATTAACAGGAGAAAAAGCATACAAATGTACTTAATATAAGTTATGTGTGACACAGTATCTCTCTCATAAGGAAATAGTGGCAAAACCTAAATGAATATATACTAGGTTGAACGATTGTGGAAAAATAACTAAACTATGTGGGCAAGCTAAAGGAAGATCAGAATTCTTTTAATAAAGTCTGTACAGAACTTTTTCAGTCTCAACCATCCTTGGTGATAAGAATATCACTTTCCTTCTGGAATAGGGAGGACATTTTTCAAAAGGGAGTTTTTAATCTTCTGCTTTCAAGAAGAAAAAGGGGAAGGTCAGAATGCTTTTCTTATACTTGTATTTTTAAATGCCTTTAGCTTAAAATAATCCCTATGCCAAAGTGGCATATTTTGTGGAAACATATTCTGCCACTTTACAGAAACCATAGTCCCTCCTTTTTCAAATCAAAAGGGCATTTAAGAGCCACTTGAGAAAAAAATGTGGTTTCTCATTTTTACCAAAGGTATTCCATAAAATCCTCCGGAAAGTTCTAGAGAACAACCATAGCAAGTCTGCAGAATGGAAGTAAATGACTTGGTTGTTGGGCCACATTACGGTGCACTTCCACCATGAGGAACTTTCCCGTATCTAGTTTCT
>NW_007857082.1:0-637 GCF_000696425.1 Galeopterus variegatus
GGAGCGCCACCGCGCTTCCCAAGCGGCGCACTGTAGCAGTGCGCCACTGGGCTGGCCCCTAATTCCATTAATTTAGTTACATATGTATATTGAACAATCATATGTTTATACAAAACAGAATATTATAATTAAGGCTTATTTCCTATCCCAGAATAATTTTCTTCCAACTACTTATATACAGATTTGACACCAGTGTCTTCATTATTAGAGTTAAATTTTGGAGCATTCAATACCATTTTCCACTGCATGTTATTGTTTCAGCTGTTTTTTGTACAGTACTTTTGGGATTCATGTATGGTGCTATAATTGAAAATTTTTTTCCAGGCTACAATTAACCATTTGCATAATGTTAGGACAGTTGCTATTTTTATTCTTTCTTTGTAGATGAGCATTGATGATCTCTACTGTGTAACAATTTGTAGAATTGCTTTGTGAAATCAATCTTTCTTTCCTTCCTCCTTTCATTCCTTCCTTCCTCTCTTTCTCTCTCTGACTCTCTCTTTCCCTCCTCCCTTTTTCTCTTTCTCTCTGCTTCTCTATTTTATTTATTTTGAGATGACTGGCATGTACATTGTATAATAATTCAAATAGGGGCCGGCCCTGTGGCGCACTCGGGAGAGTGCAGCACTTGGGAGCG
>NW_007857083.1:0-637 GCF_000696425.1 Galeopterus variegatus
TGCAGGACAGGACAGGATAACCCAGGATCTGCTTATGCAGCAGGGCAGAGAGCCCACAGGCTTCCTCTCCCTTCACAGAGGAACCCACAGATCCCCTTCTGAGTCTCCAGATGGGAGCTGTTCCAGTTCCTGGGATGTGAGGGGAGGTTTAGGGCAGACAACAGACAGAGACACAGATGACTTTGATGGCTCACCCCTAGTGCTGTGATGGAGGGAAACGCTGGGCGTTCAGGAGACCAGCAATCCAGGCAGCATCCTCTCACTAAAGCCTCAAGACTCCTCCCCAGGCCCTTCCCCTAATACCCCGGGGACATATGGCTCCTTCCAAGGTGTTACATTCCTCTGATGGACAGTCCTCACAGACATAAACCCAGAGTTCTCTGGACAACTCCAATCCTCTCTCTCAGCTCACCCTGCAAGGCAATGGAGTTAGAATACTGAGGACCCACAATGAGCAGGGCCCTAACTGGGATGACCCTGCAGCCAGGAGGTTAGAGCCCATAGTGATGGGGTCTGCCCAGGAGTCATGGGCACTCACATTATTTGGAGCCTTGACAGCATCTCTGGTGCAGCCAATGACACTGGCTGCAGGTCTCCTCATACCCTCCAGGGGGCAATATCAGGATGCACAGACAAA
>NW_007857084.1:0-637 GCF_000696425.1 Galeopterus variegatus
GCTGCCCACAACAGCCGGCCCCTGCCTTTCCTGCACCCGGGTGTGTGCCTCATGTGGGCCTGCGCAGGATGAGAGTCACGCTGACAGGGGCACTGTGCCCAGTGTTGACCTCTGCTGGCATATGATGAACGGTTTTGTTCAAAATGGCACGCTTGTTGAAAATAGGTTTTGCTTTATAATTGAGTCATAAGGAAATGGCCCCCTTTGGAAGGAGGTCTGTAGAGCTGTAGGAACATGAAGGAATTCTTGTGATCCAGGGTGGAGCCTCCGGAATGTTTTCTCATCACGGCATAGAAAAGGATGATATCTGCTCTGCACCCTGGAGTGAGCCGTAGGTGCTCATGGCCTGGGGCCTCAGCTGCCCAGGGCCCACCCTCTGCCCCAGGTGGAGGTCTAAGTGCAGCAGCCCAGCAAGGGCCACCAGGAGGAAAGCTCTGGCCGACGGCATTCTCAACCCAGTCCTTACGTTTCTGCAAAAACAGCTTTATGGGAATCTTTCCAGTTCTTTAGGTATTTGCTTATGAAGGTAAGTTCTCATTGGGGGGAGATTCCAATATCTTCAGTTTTTCTTTTTTCTTTTTTTTTTTAAGAAAAAACTGTTTTATGGTGATTCTGTATTTATATCTTGTCCTAAGGA
>NW_007857085.1:0-637 GCF_000696425.1 Galeopterus variegatus
TGGGGTACATCAAACAATACAAAAAAGCTCTGATTAAAACATTATGATTTAATATCCAATATGTATTAGTAATTTATGAGACTTTGTCAAGCCTAATAACACTAATACTAGTGAACACACTGGATTAAAAGCTAGAACATTATCAACATCATTAAGTTACGTGTGTATTCCTCCAAAATTCCATTCCTCTACCCTCGTTTCTAGAAGTACCTGCATATTTATTATTCCCTTTCTTTCTAAGATAGATTTACCACATACATATCAATCCCTAAACGAAGGCTGTTTTTAAAGTTAATAACATGTAATTTAGGTAATTACATAGTTATATCCATGTTATGTATTATGTCATTACATAATAATATATACTTGATTTTTTTTACTCATTATATTTCTGTGATTCATTTATCTTGTTGCCAGTAGCTATAGTTCATTTATTTTCATGGCTTTATAGTATTCTATTATGTGACTGTGCTATAATTAATTCATTCATTTTTCTCTCAATGTACTTTTGTTACCTGATTTTTTTTCTATTATTCTGTTATTTTTGTTCCTTATTTTTTTCTTCTTGGCTGGACGGTATAGGGATTGAACCCCGGTTTATTGCTATTATTGTTGTCAGTTATACAATTTTTATATG
>NW_007857086.1:0-637 GCF_000696425.1 Galeopterus variegatus
ATGTACATTTCAAATAGCTAGAGATACCAAGAAACAAACTGAATTGGTTCCCATGATTTTCATAAAACCAAAATGACATTTTAAGACAGAAATTCCTTCAGATCAGTTACAGCCTTCAATGAGTTTAATTTTTTTCTGAGAACAAATTTTATGTACCATAATTCAGCCATTTAATTAAGGTCTTGGTAACTTGAGTAGAACTATTATTGTGAAACAAAGACTGTTTAGTCAAGCTTTTCATCTTGGTTGGTCTAAGATGTCTCTTTATTACCATATCAATCAACTAAGTTATTTTTTCCAAGTCTGAAATAAAATTACATATTGGTGTGTTGGGCAAAAGAAACAATGAGGATAAAATTTTAATTTGGTTTCATGGACATGACTTCATAGCTCATGTGACTGCTGAAGGCAACTCTGCATTGTTTGTTATGGTAGAGTGACTAATAGAGATGACAGAAGCCAAATGAGAAATCCTGTTGTAAGGCCAGACAAGCTTTTGAAAATTGTGGAAACCAAACAGTTGCAGTGTGACATTCAAAGTTTATGAAACTGAGTTACAAAATACTCTTGACAAATTGAATTTGGACTTGGGGTAGTGGTGATGAAATAAGAGAATTTGAAGAAAAGAAATGAAGCT
>NW_007857087.1:0-637 GCF_000696425.1 Galeopterus variegatus
ATATATATATATATAAATATATATAAATTGGTGCTTCCGATAGACAAATATTGCTTGTTTTCACTCAGAGGTGGGAGCTCAAAAAGTTGATCTGACAGAAGCAGAGAGTAGAAGAGTGGTTACCAAACTCTGGGAAGTGCAGGCTGGAGAGAGATAGGAAGAGGTTGGTTAACAGGCACAAAAATAGGGTTAGAAAGGAGGAGTAACTTCAAGTGTCCAGTAGCAGAGTAGGGAGACCAGGGTTGACAATAACTCATTGTATATTTCAAAGTAGCTAGGAAAGAAGATTTGGAATATTCTCAACACGAAGAAATGATAAATGCTTGGGGCGATGGGTCTGCTAATTAGCCTGATTTTATCAGCATACATTGAATACAGGTATCCAAATAGCACGTGTACCCCATAAATATGTACTATTATTATGTGTCAATTAAAAGTAAATAGATTTTTTTTAATGCAGGAAAAAATATAGATTGGTGCTGGAGGAAACACTACCAGGTTATACTGAAGAATTCCGTGAGTTCTAAGATATTATGATTCGTGAACTGATGATCACAGGAGAAATGGGTCATTACCTCCTCACGATTGTACTGAAATCCCAATTAAGTGACCTGGGGTTCTAGTTAAAAACGTTTAA
>NW_007857088.1:0-637 GCF_000696425.1 Galeopterus variegatus
CAACATTAGTCCTAAGAGGTGCTTCTTAAATATAGCCTAGATCAGAGGAGAGCTGCTGTAGGGGATGAGAGAGCACCTCATCTGTAAAATGGAAACTTTTTTTTCCAGGAAAGCATGAAAAGGATTATTGAAACCAGCATTAGAATTTTAAAAGTGATTTTAAGGAATGATTTAATCAGATTCATGGTGTTTAATCTCACATTTGTATGCCATACAATTTTAAGTTCTTGAGAAATTAAATGATTCTTGTGATATTCTGTTTGAATGGTTGGCACAGTCTCAATTTGACTTCCAATAAAAATATTCTAAATATATGAGAAACTAATATTTTCTTATAAATTGTATCTTGCAAGGTAAAATACTATTGTAACTTTACTAAATGAAAACGTGACAATTTCAGAATATTAAATTATAATTTTTTGTTAGTCTATCATAATAATATTAGAAAGCAGTTACTGTAATTATAGTACTTACCATGTGAATGATGGTTGAATAATGGTCTCCCCAAGATATCAACATCCACGTTCCTGGAACCTAAGGACCTGTTACCCTACATGGTAAAAGGGACTTTGTACGTAAAACGAAGTTAATGATCTTGCTACAGGAGATGATCTTAGATTATCTGGGTGAGCCCAGT
>NW_007857089.1:0-637 GCF_000696425.1 Galeopterus variegatus
GTTGATTTTGGTAAGAGTTAGGGGTCTAGTTTCATTCTTCCACCCATGAATATCCAATTTTCCAAGCACCATTTATTGGAGAGGCTGTCCTTTCCTCAATGTATGTTCTTGTTGCCTTTGTCAAAGATCATTTGTCTGTAAGGACTTGAGTTGATTTCTGGGTTCTCTACTCTGTTCCGTTGGTTTGTGTATCTGTTTTTATGTCAGTACTGTGCTGTTTTGGTTACTATAACTGTAGTATAATTTAAAGTCAGGTTTTTGTGTTTTTTAGTTGTTTTGCTCAGGATTCCTGTGGCTATTTGGGGTCTCTTGCTGTTCTATATGAAAATTTCAGAATTTTTTTTTTTTCTGTGAAGAATGTCATAGGTATTTTGACAGGGATTACATTGAATCTGTAGGTCGCTTTGGGTAGTATGGACATTTTCATGTTAATTCCTCCAATATATGAACATAGAATATCTTTCCATCTTTTGGTGTCCCCTTTAATTTCTTTCAGCAGTGATTTATCATTCTCATTGTAGAGATTTGCCACCTCTTTGGTTAAGTTTATTCCTAAGTATTTTATTTTTTTGGTAGCTATTGTAAATAGGCTTGCTTTCTTGATTTCTTTTCCTGTTTAATGTTGGTGTATAAGAAC
>NW_007857090.1:0-637 GCF_000696425.1 Galeopterus variegatus
CCCCAGCCCTTCTCCTCCAAGCAAAGGGATCGGAACGGCAAGCCCACTTGGTAAACCAGCTCTGACAAGGACAAAATGCCTGATCTGTGTTTAGAAAGGCAACACCATGTATTTAGAAATAACCTGTTTTCAGGAAATTCAGAACAATCTTCATAAAGTTATGGGGGAGCTAGCCAATTTCTCTTTTAGGGTCACTTGTTTGTATTAATAGAAATCCATCTGCATAAAGCGACAGTCTACGTTCCTGTTCCCCCGTCTGTCACCAGATGGAGACTTGGTCAATGTGGGATGCTGTCTTTCACACAGATGCCAGCATATATAAAAAGACAAGTTATTGGTGGAAATTATAAGAGTTGGAGATTAGGAGCATTCTAAAACAGACTTGGATCTCTGCTTTTGACACAGGAAACGTTGTTTATGCTATTCCATTGGGATTGCCTAAAATATACCAGTTCCACTCAAAAGATAATCACTTACACTACTTACTAACAGATAATGCATTCTTCCTAGTGTTTTAGAAAATAAACTCTTCCCGTTAACACTTATTTATTGACTTATCATCCTTTTTACTCCTCTTTCCTTGACTATGGAGACTTTTTCTTTTTTTTCTAAATAAGCAAGTGAGCAGGAAGTGGGC
>NW_007857091.1:0-637 GCF_000696425.1 Galeopterus variegatus
CACAGGCTATGGTATCCTCGTTATCCTTTGACTTTTGCCATAAAGAAACCACTTGGCATTCTATGAATGGCCAGAGACAGACATGTGGACCTGGAGAGGATTCAGTGCACCAGAGAGACTACTGTTATGACTGTCAGGAGGATAATACCAACAGCTTGGAGTACGCTCCTTAGCCGAGGCTCCCATGAACCAAACCAGCTAAAATAAACAAAAGAAAACAAAGGTTAATGGGTAGAACAGACTATAAACTTGGTCTCTGAGTCCAGAGGGCAGTTAGTCAAGCAGCTTTCTAGATTTGAGCTGAAGCATCTTCAGTTGGAGCAGGGGCAGGCAGCCTTAATCTGACAGGTTTTTCTCATTTGTAGTTTCCATAAGGTATTTTAGTAAACTTTTTGAATAACCCATACAGAACAGACATAAAAGTTGTCTATATGTGAGCTGTTGTGGTGGTTTCTCTGAAGTCTCTATCAAGTCATCCCACTTCAGCTTTAGGCCTTCAGTAAAAGTGCAGTTTTAATTTCAGTGATTCCGAACCAGAAAGGAGGGAGAAAATTTGGACATATTAGTTTGGTGAAAGCCAGATATTGGATGACACTTGACAAGTGCAGCATCCAGCACATTGTAGGTGATTAACAAA
>NW_007857092.1:0-637 GCF_000696425.1 Galeopterus variegatus
ATTAAACAGTAGGTGAAGGGTGAGTGAGTGAAGAAAGCAATCCATTCTGGTCTCCAAAACTGGCCATTACCTCACCCCCTGCTGGGTCAGCATCTCAAAGAGGGAAAAGATGAGGCAGTTATAAGAAAGAACAGCTATAGAATAGCTATAAAATGTTTATAGAACATCTATAAAATGACTCCTGAGGCTCACTGCGAAGGCTGTTATATAGTTAAAGCATAGATTCCAGACTACTGGCAGACCCCCTGCTCTGCCGAGTTGCCACTTTCACACTCACTAAACCAATTCAACCCAACCTCTTGCTTCCACCTTTCCTTTCACCCTCTTATATAAGGAGCCTTTAAGTTAGGCAAACACAAAACAAAGCACAAAAAACCAAACAAACAAAACCCCCCAAATCAAGTACCCATTTGACTTTGAATTTGTTGACTTACTTAAGTTGCTGGGCCAGGTCTGCTGATAGACACACTTGCACTTGCGTTGCTGGCCCAGATAGAATGCCAGGGTCTGGCCGGGTGAAATGCTGGTGGGTCATTACAAGGCCATGATGGCTGGGCCAGTTTCTTGATCCCGACCACTCGGTGTTGGTGGTTTATGTGGTGAACAGTGCTACATCCCCCCCCCCCCCCCCCCCCCT
>NW_007857093.1:0-637 GCF_000696425.1 Galeopterus variegatus
TAAAATATCCACAGAATAATGCAGAGTTAAAATATTAACTTCCTTTCCCCTAAAACGGAAGATACCTGACTCCACTATGAAGACACCCAGGACCCCAACGTCTTATGAACAAACCTCTATGACTTGCAGAAGATTCTGCCCATCAAATATGACTTCCAGCAAGAAGATCGCAGTGAGATATATCCTCAGGGTAGACAAGGCAGTATTCTACGTTTACTCCCTGTGCTTGTAATTGCCAATCCTCACCCAAAAATAAATAAACAAAAATATGGTTTTGATTACTTGCTTGTTCATTGCCTATTAAGTTCTGTGTTTTGTTTTTGTTATTTTGGTTTTGAGATTTTTTTTTTTTTTTAATCCTTGGCTCAGCTACAGCAGGGGGAAAAAAAGTCATGAGGCGAAGGCTGCAAAATTGACTGTTTTCTGATTTGCCACAGTCTTCATTATCCATCTACCTTACTCAGAGATTGAAGTGGCTTGTGTTCCTTCCACCTCTTACTTCTGCTAGTGAATAACCAGACTTCTTTAGCCAAAATAAAAGGAATCTTAACAGACACTTTCCTCTCCACCTGCCATGCAAATTTTTGCCTTTGTTTAACTGCATTCTCCTATATCAAACTTGTTTAAAATATTCAGT
>NW_007857094.1:0-637 GCF_000696425.1 Galeopterus variegatus
CAATCCACTACAGAAGCTGTCTCATACAATTGGTTTGCAGATGTCCAGGCGGCATCTGGGACATAAGAGCGACATGAAGTCAGACTCTGGATCAGCACCCTGGGGGTGCTCTCAGCTTGTCCTGTTGAGCCCATTCTCATGAAAAGTTTCATTTTCTTCTTCCCCTGGGCCCATGGAAGGCCCAGCTCAAGTGCAGTGACCTCAAAGCATTATACAAAGTTAATATGGCTTGTAACTCTTAAAAATCCAGGGATTCTGGGCTGGCCCTGTGGCTCACTCAGGAGAGTGCGGCACTGGTAGTGCCGAGGCCATGGGTTCAGATCATTTATAGAGATGACTCGTGTGCTCACTGGTTGAGCGTGGTGCAGACAACACAGAGCCAAGGGTTGTGATCCTCTTACCGGTCAAAACAAAATTCTAGGGATTCCTCGGTGGGGATAACATATACACTTTTGGGGGGGTTTATCAAACAGACTTTCCTTGACTTCATGAACCGCAGTGGAGAATCATGTTGCCCATGAGGCAGTCACCAAGGGGATGGGGTATATCCCATAGGTTCATTGAAGCATAAAAGTGGATTCACACGTGACCTTCTACAGTTGAATTCCTGACCTTTAACTACCCTCTGGTCACTTCC
>NW_007857095.1:0-637 GCF_000696425.1 Galeopterus variegatus
TTTACAGCTGAGGATATGGAGGTAAACCAAGGGGTAAAGGACAAGAGCAACCTAAACCTTCTCTTAGAAGATTTGCAGACTTATGAAACCAAATCGATTCAGAACAGAAGCTCCCTAACTTTAGAATCTCCTGGAGGGCTTTTAAAACACAGATTGAGGGCCCACCCCCAGAGTTTCTGACTCAGAGGTCACAGGCCTGAGAATGTGCATTTCTAACAAGTTCCCAGGTGATGCTCAGGCCACTGGTCCAGGGACCCCACTTTGAGAACAATGTCCCTTCCCCTCACTTCTCCCTGCTTCTGAGTCCAGTCTGTATACACTTCACTCTAAAAGCTCATCTACAAAAAGGGGCCTGTTTGCAAAAGGACTTGCCGCCAAAGTGAGAGAAGCTTGACTTTGGGCTACAAATGTCTATACTTTTAATACTCTGACTGAGAGTCAACCCAACCAGTTACTTTAAAAGACTAATGATAGAGCTGAAAAACCATGACATTGTTCCATCTGTGCGTTCAGTCCTCCCTCAGTCTCTGAAAAACCACACATCCCTGGTTTGTTCCAGTGTCTTCGCTGGACCAATAAGTGGGGAGAGCTCTGCTGTGTTCTCCTAGACCCTGCCCTTCTCTATTTGTACTGAAGT
>NW_007857096.1:0-637 GCF_000696425.1 Galeopterus variegatus
CTAACATTGTAGCAGAATTTTAGAAATTTGACAAGTGGATTCTAAAATTTATTTGGGAATTTAGAGGGATTTGAATGTCCAAGTTACTCTTGAAGAAGAATTAGGAATTGGAAACACTGTTTACCACATCTGAAGCATTATCATAAAGTTATGGCAGCCAAGACAGTATGGTGCTGGTTCATGAAAAGTCTAATGGAGTAGATGGAAGAAAACTGGACCTAGAAACAAGTCTGTATGAACATCTACTCTTGAAATTAGCCCAGAGAACCCTGGGGTGACACTTGAGGCCAGTGAGGAAATGGTGCCCTTCTGAAAAATCCTTTGGGGATAATTAGGTACTTATATGAAAAAACATACATGAAATCAGAGCTCTACCTCCCATACTATATACTAAAAACTTATTTTCAGATGGATAAATGTCATAGATGCAAAAAGACAATCATAAAGCACATAGAAAATTCCATAAAAGAACATCTTCATGACTTTGGGGTAGAGTAGGGTTTCAACAAGACAAAAAAAAAATGCACTGATTTGACTACATCAAATTTAAACACTATGTTTACTAAAATACATGAGCAAGAAAGAGAAAAGAAGAGTCCAGGTGTTTCCCAGGTTTCCCATCTGCTGGCTGTCTGGC
>NW_007857097.1:0-637 GCF_000696425.1 Galeopterus variegatus
CTGGTGCAGTTGCAGTCAAAGGTGCTGGAGTTATCTGAAAACTTCTTGACTCACATGTCTGGTGCCTGGTCCGGGATGACTGGGGTGGCTGAAATGGCTGGGCACTGGCTGAGCATCTCTTTCTCCAAGTAGTCACTCTATGTGGCTAGCTTGGCTCCCTTACAACATGGTGGTCTAGGAAAGTCAGACTTCTCATGATGGCTGGCTTCCCTCACAGTGATGGTCCCAAAGGATCCAAGTAGAATTCTAAGATTTCTTATAGCATAAACTTGGAAGCCCCAGAAAGTTGCTTCTGCCAAGAAGATTGCTCTGCCAAGAAGATTTGCTCAAGAAGATTGCCAGGGCCAGCCATATACAAGAAAGGAATTAGACTCCACCTCTCAATACAAGGAGCATCAACAGTACAGAGAGAAGGAACTGAAGATAGTCACAGGTTTTTGTATGAATTAACTGAGATCATGTATCTGAAAGCACCTGCTACTGCTCCTAGCATATAATCAGACAGAGCTCAGATAATGTAAAATACACGCAGTCAAGTACTTTTTAAAACTCAAGTATGGTTCATGTGGTTGTGATGACTGATTCTCTACCTATTTTCTTTAAGACACATGGCCTATCAAAGGATTTTTTTTCCTGT
>NW_007857098.1:0-637 GCF_000696425.1 Galeopterus variegatus
CACAGGAAAAAATGGAAAGGGTATAGGGGAGTAAGAAAATGGGACAAGGAAAGGAAGGAAGCCAAGCAAGGAAGTAATATTAAGCAAAGCCTCAGTCCTGCAGATAGGTCCGGGGGCAGTATATTTGCATCTTGGAGTTGTCCCAACTGCTTCATTTTAAACTCCCACTGAACAAGGTTGTGTTTCAGCTGTCTGGGCACACAGGCAGTGTGGGCACCAGTAGCCTGAAGGCCGTCCTTTGACAGACAGACATGGGTGCTGGCTGGTGTGCATGAAAATGGTAAAGAGATAAGGGGATACAACAGGCGCACTGGCGTCTTCTGCTATACCACACATCCAGGTAAAGTGTGGAGGTGTAACTACTATGTACAAAGGGGAAAACAGACTTTGGGGAACAATTAACAGTCATATGAGACAACAGCAGAAGAGAGACGTTACCATTGTTTTTGGAAGATGAAAAGATGCAGGAATGAGCAGAACCAGGAAGCCGAGTACTAAGTGTTAAGAGAAGTAAGGCCAGCAGTACACAGGAAGCGAAAGCAACAAGTATCTTGGAAGGTGGAGGTGAGATGTGGAGAGAAATTAGGAGATTTGGTTAAAAGTTTGTGAAGGAAACAGCATATTCCCTAGAGAGGAG
>NW_007857099.1:0-637 GCF_000696425.1 Galeopterus variegatus
ATATGTACAAATTGAAGAGTGATGGATTTAATATTATACAGTATTATTCACTTTCTAGGAATAACTGTTGTAATTGCACACTGATTCATGAGTAACTCTAAACAGTATCTAAGAAAACAAAAAGCATCAAGAAAATTAATGCTCAGCACTACTGGGAGATGATTGGTCTTTATGCAGGAATCAATTATGTTTAGCTCTCTGAAACAGAGGATTTTAAAATGAATTGATTTGTCTCTGTCTTATTTAAGTATTCTTTTTGGTTAAATCTTCCTTCACTCTCAATTCTATCCAGCATGGGTGATAGTTTTTTACTCTGCAGAATGCTGCCCTGCCAAATGCCTGGCTAGGCTAATGTCAGAATCCTGCCAACTAGGCCAATTGTCAAGCTAGGGCTAGTTCTGGAGCTCACAGACCCCTCAAGCCCGTTCACAGACTGGGTCACAAACCCCTCACATGCCAGGCTGGGTCCTCAGACCCCTCACATGCAGGTCTATGAGCTAGGCAACCGGCAAACAGGTCCTTGGAAGCCTTAGGTTGGAAAGCATGGCCGCATGGTGCAGCAAGGCAGTAGTCAGGCAAGGTGGTGGCATCACCACCCCCAACCTGCCCCGAGGAGAGGGGGCCTGATTAAATTATT
>NW_007857100.1:0-637 GCF_000696425.1 Galeopterus variegatus
GGGTGACTCACAGAGCTCGCAGAGTTGGGCCAGTCTGGCGCGTTCCACTCTGTTTCTGTGTTGTCTCAGCTGAATACTTGGCCTTTGTTGTCTTGGGCTGCTCGCTCGTACCCGCAGCAGGGCTTGGGCACTCTCAGGAGTCTTCTTTTGTGTCGGCCCTAAAACCTCGAACCTGTTGTTGCTTGTTTGTCATTGTAGGTTCATTGTTGAAAGATTTATTCGTTTAATGTTGCTCTTGGAAATGCAAATAGTACTCTGGTATCACAGCGCACACTTCTCAGGATTGCGCTGTCTCCTGGCATGGAAGTTCCAGACCCGTCGCCATCTTAGAATCCCTAAATTGGGAAATTTAGATGAAATTGGCAAATTCCAAAAAGATACCAAACTGGCCGCATAGTTCTATAACTATTAAATAAATTGTACCAGTTATTATTTTCCCAATAAACTTTAAACACAGTTGGTTTCATTGGAGAATTATAACAAACATTTGAGAGAAATATACAAATACTTACACGAATTCTTGCAGGAAACAGAAATAATTGGAACAGTCTCTGCTATAGCAAGAAATGCACGTCATCCTTTTCTGTGGGCAGAGGACGTTCTCTCTTGTCACTCTCCCAGCTCGTATAGCGGGACT
>NW_007857101.1:0-637 GCF_000696425.1 Galeopterus variegatus
TCCTTTTCAGGGCATTCATTTCCTTGTACATTTCTTCTTTCATGTCATCTTTCTTTCATTTCTTCTTTCTGCATTTCATCATGTTGTCTAGCTGAGTTTTCTTGGATCTCATTTAGTTTCCTTAGAATTATCACTCAAAATTCCTTGTCGGATATTCCAAGGGCTTCTTCGTCTATAGGATCTAGAGCTTAAGAGTTATTACCCTTTGGTGGTGTACTTTCTTGATTTTTCATGTTTCTGGTCTCTTTCCTTTGACGTTTAGTCATTATGGCAAGGGATTTCACAGCCCACTGGTTTGACACTATTGTGTGGCTAGGATGCTGCTGGGGCTGCCAATTTGGCATGGCTGCCTCAGTGTCTGCTCGGTCACCCACTGGCGCCTTGGGTGCATGGTTGCGTTGGGTCTTGGGCCTCTCTGGGGAGGTGCTTCTCTGGTCGGCATGCACTCAGCCGGGCTGGGGATGGAGTCCGGTGGTGGAGAGGCCTACCTGATGGGTCACATGCTGTCACCACAGGGCACGTGTTCTCCACAGATCTCGGGCCTCTCCAGCAGGGTGCCTCTCTCCCACTTGCTATTTGATTTAATTTTCTTTTTATTGTTGAGTTTTAAGAATTCTTTATATACAAGGTGTCTTCA
>NW_007857102.1:0-637 GCF_000696425.1 Galeopterus variegatus
AGGAATGGTGGCATGGAGATCGGCCACATACTTATTTACCTCTCGGAAATCTTGGACTGGCTGGTAGTCATTTGTACCGGGCTTGCAGACCGGCAGCAAGGGAGTGTTCCAAGCAGATTGGCACTTCCGTAAGACCCCCAGCTGGAGCAAGCATGTGATGTGAGGCTTGATGCCTTCATGTGCCTCCCGGGACATTGGGTACTGCCGGACTGCTATGGGACTAGCTTGAGCTTTTAGCTCTATGTAGACAGGGGTCTGTTTTAGCCTTTCCAATTCCCTCTGTCTCAGCCCATGCCTGTGGATATTGGCTTAACCACCAGTCCATTTGTCCGGTCTCTTGTCTGTTTTTGCTATTCAAACAGCTGGTACTCATCCTCTAGTCTTAGAGTCAGTACTTGGAGAGGCTTTCCCTGTTGATTTAACGCCTGAGATCCCTCAGGACTGAAATGAATTTGGGCACCCATCTTGGTCAGGAGATCTCTTTCTAACAGTGGATAAGGGCACTCCGGAATGACAATGAGCGAGTGGGATACCTGGCCCACGCCAAGATCCACCGTTCTTTGGGTAGTCCATGAGTATTGTTTATTTCCAGTGGCCCCTTGTACCCATGATTTTTTGGGGAGGAGGGGCCCTCCAG
>NW_007857103.1:0-637 GCF_000696425.1 Galeopterus variegatus
ACACACACACACACACACACACACACATACACAAACTTATGTAACATCGCCAGGCCCTTTTAGCTTTTAAGCAGCTCTCAGAAATGAGAACTCCCCCCTTCCTCCCAAGTATGCGTTTGGGTCCCCTCCCTATGCCATTGTCCCTCCCCCCCACCCCCATTGTCCTCACTGCATCCTGGCCAAGCGCAAATCTTCGTCCCTTGTGACGCAGGAAGCTGTAGGCAGTCCAGTTGTCATGGTGACGGCCACCAGCCCCTGTAAACAGTCTCGCCTCCCAGCTGTTTGGCTGGCTCACTCCTACCACCCTCAGGAGCTGTTCCCTGGGCCTTACTCCCCACTTGACCCTTTCTGGGTGGCTGGGTGAGCCAAAGATCCAAACGTCTATCCTGTTTCCCACTTGGGGGACCACAAGAGGCTTGGAAGAAGAAAATCTGGGTGCCCACCTCCCTCCCAGCCTCTTCTTGGCTATGCAATCTTGAGCAGTCCCTTCCCTTCTCTTTGTCCAGGTCTCTTGTCTTAGCCGTACAGGTGGGCATAAGGAGTTAATGAGTTCCTGCCTTCCTTCATTTATTCAACAAATAATCATCGAGCACCTACCATGTGCCAGGCAGTGGACACAGTGGGGATACAGCAGCGA
>NW_007857104.1:0-637 GCF_000696425.1 Galeopterus variegatus
GTGTGGAAATGAGCCACCAATGCACTGGAACCGTCACTGAGGACCAGTCAGCTAACCTCATAGAATTGCTTCTCTCAGTGTGACAGGTTAATTGGGTCACCCAGAGGCCGAGAATCTTTTATCATTTACCAATACTTCTCCACTAGTTAGGCTGCTTGAAACTACAGCTGTGATCCAGACAGTCCAGGTTTGTCCTTGCTTCTCCTTTCACTCTCAGAATTGTCCCAGTTTGAATAGCAAATTATACGGTCACCCCTGCCCCTGACATTTGGGCAGTGCGAAGAGGACATCCCCAAACACTTCAGTGCCAGTTGGGCCTGAAATGTGTGGTGTTGGCTGGCTGGATCTTGGTTCTGGTCCCTGCCATGGCTAATGACATACTTTCTGCCAAGGCTGCAGTGGTTCAAGGAGCAAAACAGAAGAATCCCTTCACTCCCACCCACCCGAGGACGCTCAGCCAGTCGTGCTCCAGCTAAGACAATGTGGATTTGATGATTAAAAATCCTTACCAAGCACACTTCTTTTCATCAGGGGTTTACCTTGATTGGTTTCTAGAGCCCTCAATCTTGGATAAACTGAGCTTGTAAAATATTTAATAGGCCTTCCATTTTCAGGTGTTTTACAATATAAGCTTCAG
>NW_007857105.1:0-637 GCF_000696425.1 Galeopterus variegatus
AGTGAACTGACATTTAAAAATCAATGATATTTAGCAGGGACAAAAACTTTACCACGCTCTAAAAATATGAAATTATTTTTATTAACTTAAGCATTCATGAGATCGCTACTTGGTTAACTCGATTAAAGACTTTTATTAATTACTTTTTTAAAAAATCTCTCACGAATTTCTGCTTTTCTGCTTGTGAGCCATGCAACAGGCTACTTAACTGATTTCTTTTTCCTTTTCTCCCATGCTCGTTACTGATTTCCATTCAACAGAGGAGCAGTGAAATAATTGGCCTATTCATAGGAAATACTGATGATCACTTTTATCAGTCATTTCCATCCCATCACACAGACTCCTTTCAGACTTCCAAGAACAGTATGGATGGAAAGTTCTCAGACACAAGTTCATCCACTTATTATTCCAAATAACCAGGCAACTTATTGACAAGTTCAGCAGCAGGCCTTGAGTTTCCTCAAACTTCTCTCGTTTGACAAAATTTCTAATTCCCTCAAAAGAGATTTAGAGAATTACTATATATCTTTCCCCTTAGGCCCTGGCACGTGCTAGTTCCCAAAAGGGTACTCTGTATGGAGTCGGCAGCACTGGGTTTGCATCTAGCTCTGCCATTTAACAACCAGGCAACCTTGAG
>NW_007857106.1:0-637 GCF_000696425.1 Galeopterus variegatus
CAGGAGGGGGAGGGACGGAAGATAACAGCAAACAAGGCTCTGAGGCCTCAAGGCAATAGCCAGGCTCTATGGCTCTGGACACTGTACAGGTAACAATTACAAACCCCAGGTCTTACTGGACATTTCTGAATATAAATTTCTAGAAAAAAACATTTGATCTGCTTTTCTGCTTTTAGATCACTATGCAATATTAACCAGACCATGTAAGTTCTTGGAGGCCTAGTTCTTCATATTTGAAGTGAGGTATATAGGAATAGAGGTTTTAACTTGAGGTCAGTGGACTCAGCTTTAGAGAGTCTGGAAGACCAGGATACAACATTTGTATTTTTCTAGAGAGAGAGAATTGATAGCTTTCAACAGATATTCAAATAAGCTTATGGCCCAAAAATGTTTTAGGAATATTCTCAGTGTATTTTGATGTTAGATTGTCCTACAGTGACTTCTTGATATATTTTACCCGGCTTTTATAGAGAAAACATAGCTAATCTCTATCGTATCTTCTAAGAATTAATATTTATTTGAGGCATACCATGTTCCTGACACTCTACATGTGATATCTCCTGCAGTCTTCACTGCAGGATACAGTGGGATTTGATACCATTCTTATTTAATGAATGAAGAATTTGAGGCTCAGATA
>NW_007857107.1:0-637 GCF_000696425.1 Galeopterus variegatus
TGAAGAACTGAAATACGGTGAGTGTGATTAGAGCCTGGCAGCTGAGGCAGAGAGTACAGCAGGGTAATGATGAGTTGATGGTATAACCTGTTGCACAATAGAGAATGTCTTCAAATCTTACCCAAGGTTGAGAGGATTCTGGAAAGATGGTTTGGGGGCATAGTTTTTGAGCCTCCCAAAAATGGCACCACCACCTGAATTTCTCCATAAAAACACATGGAGCAACTAGAGTAGCAAAAACAAATCTCATGGACAGTGTCTAAACAAGCCACTGACAGCTACAAGACCTGTGAGGTATCAGTGTCTGTGCAGAAGGAAGCAAAGTGGTGTCTGAGAGAGATGAGAAAACCACCATAACATGTCTGAGTTTGCCAATTTAAGAACAACAGCTGAGATGCTGCCTTTCAACAGCAGATGAGAGTAGGTCTGAAGTGGCTCGAGCAGTCTGGCCCAGTTGGATTTTCAAAAGTAAACCAACCAGAGTGCTTTTCCAGCAGTAAGCTTCATACTGAGGAGAAACTTCTGAGAAGAGAACCAAACTGAGCAGCAGGGGACCAATAGGGACAAAAGAAAAAAGGAATCTTATTAGGTCAGGAGAAGTACAGGAAACTAATTTCATATAAAAATGAGTGATTGA
>NW_007857108.1:0-637 GCF_000696425.1 Galeopterus variegatus
ATGAGGCTGAGCCACAGAGAGGGTAATGTGAGCCCAGGACATTGAAAATATCTGTGCGCTGCATTCATTTTAATCTGTGCAATGTATTCATTTTAATCTTTTCACTTTGAAGAGAATGTACGCTCATTGGATAAAATATGGAAATTGCAGAAAATAGAAAAAAGGCAAAAATCACCCATCACCCATCCCTATCAACATTTTGGTGTTTGATCACACTGTACATGAAAATCGTGTTATGCCGTGTATTAGTCCGTTTCTGTTACTTATAATGAAATACCCAGAACTGGGTAATTTGTAAAGAAAATGAAATTTATTGCTTATTGTTTCGAAGGCCGGGAAGTCCAAAACCCAGGGAGCACATCTGGTGAGGGTCTTCGTGGTGACAGTGACCCAGGGGCCTCACATGGCAGGAAATGACAGAGCAGAAAGAGACCTTCTCACGTGCTTTTCTTTTAAAGCCCTCAGAACCACGCCCCCTACCACCATTATCAGTCCATTCACCGCTGCAGGGCCCTACAATCCAATCACCTCTTCAAGGCCCCACCTTTCAATTACCGTAATAGGGTTTCCCGCCCTCAACAGTCACAGTGGGGGCCAAGCCTCAGTGACGGGGGGCCGGGGGGGGGGGGGGGGGCGG
>NW_007857109.1:0-637 GCF_000696425.1 Galeopterus variegatus
TTGAACCACATAACTTCTTTGGACTCATGTAGCCCCCACAAGGCAACTGAGTGGTTTGGGACATAAGACCTTTAAGAGCTCATCTTATATCCATAACTAAATGGACAAAGTAATAATATCATACAAATATCACTGTGCAGTACACTCTTTTCTGCACATTATTAATAGCTAATTAATATTTGTGCATATAATATATTTTTAATGGGATTGATAACTGTTATAGTACTCTGAAAGCACTGGGAATGAATTAGGATGAAAACTAAAACCGCTTAAAGAGTATATGAAGAGTTTTCCAAGTTGGGCTCCTCAAGAAGCAAACACCTAGTGAATATTATAGTGTAGGAGTTTTATTAGGGAGTGCACTTGGAATCAACACCATTGGAAGAAAAGGAAAAGAAGCGGGACTGAGCAGAGGGGAAGTTGAGCTGGGATGCGGTCTCAATGGAATCCCCATGCAACTCCATGGGGAGTCTCCACCTGTAATGTACTTACTGGTTGTCTCCAGTCGAGAGTTTTATACCTCAGTGTTGCCCAGACATTGGCTGCAGGTTTTCTGAGGAAGGAGCAATGTATAATTTTTCAGATAAGGAAAGCAGGTGGGGAACTGAGGTCTGTTTTCTGGCAGCTATCTTAGTAG
>NW_007857110.1:0-637 GCF_000696425.1 Galeopterus variegatus
TTTTTTTTTTACTTTTTTTAGTGGTTTCTCCAGAGTTTGCAATATATATTTACAAGTTATCCAAGTCCACTTTTAAATAACACTTCTCTACTTCACGGGTAGTGCAAGTACCTTAAAATAACAAAATTACCCTAATTCCTCTCCACCATCCCTCATGTTATTGCTGTCTTTCATTTCACTTATAACTCATATGTGTTATAATACACTTATGTTAATACACTTAATATAGAGTGCATATTTATAAATGAGTTTTACATATATGAGTATGAGTTTTATATGTGTATATATTGTTGCTATTGTTATTTTGAACAAGCTGTTATCTGTTAGATTAATTAAGAATAAGAAAAATAATTTTTTAAAATTTTACCTTAACATATTCCTTCTCCAGTGCTCTTCCTTTCTGTATACAGGTCTAAGTTTCTGACCTATATCATTTTCCTTCTTTCTGAAGAATTTCTTTTAAAATTTCTTACAAGGCAGATCTACAGGAAATAAATTCCCTCAATTTTTGTTTGAGAAGGTCTTTATTTCTACTTCACTTTTGAAAGATAATTTCACAGGATATAGAATTCAAGGTTGGTGATTTTTTTCTCTCTCTCAGCAATATTAAATATTTTATTCCACTCTCTTCTTGCTT
>NW_007857111.1:0-637 GCF_000696425.1 Galeopterus variegatus
TACACCAAGATCTCACTTTCTTAAATATAAATTTGTACAGGGGGATGTTTTAAAATATGTAATATTTCCTTTTATAAAAGGTAATTCCATTTATTCTAGTCCTTCCCTCCATCAAAGGTAGTACATGAGACAGACACACGAGGGTACTTCAGAAAGTTCTTGGAATGATTATATTATCTTTCAGTTCTGTTTCTCCACTACCTTTGTGAAGTGCCTGTGTATTCTCATGGAAATGAAAGCACAAACAGATGTAGAAGAACAAGGATTCCTGGCTCTGAGGTTCAAAGTTAGGTCTGGAAGTCCATGCTCTCAGCTGCATGAGCAGGCACTTGAGACGGGCTTGTTTTTTTTCCTTCTTTTAAAAACTGACTGGAATTTCAAGAGGAAAGCTTGTTCTAAAGTGGACTATATGAGATGACCTAAGAGCCACATGCTGAAGCTATGAGGATTTTCTCTCTAATTTGGGGGAGGTGTAACAGTGAGATCCCAAGAAGAGATCCTCAGTGGGACCTGGCCCTTTGAAGGGTTGAAGACCACAGGAGGGTGGGATGTAGGAGGGGTGGAGGAAGGATCACGAGATGGCACCTCTAGCTACTTCTCCACATTTTATGACAGCCCTAAGCGCACAAGGCTGGGA
>NW_007857112.1:0-637 GCF_000696425.1 Galeopterus variegatus
GTTCAGGTTGCAATTAAGCCCTTGCCTTGATTGTTCTGCAAAACTTCTTCCTTCTTCAGAATACCCTTTGCTTTTCTCCTTCTATTAGGGATCTATGAACTTCGATACACTACATAAAGATTAATGTCAAGCTATGATATAACAGGTTGAAAAAATTAAAAATCTTAGCAAACTTATAGATTTCCAAGTGGGTGTGCCTTCTTTTAATAACCTCCAGCAAGGGCTTATGTGATCTGATTCTGTACAGCCTCTGTAACCTGATTTTCTATCAGCTCACACTTCTCTAGCCACAGTCCTGCCTCAGGGCTTCTGCACTTTCCATTCCATAGGCTTGCAATGTTCGTTTGATAAATACATGCATGACTCTTTCCCTTCCAGTCTTTGTGCAAAGATCAACTATCAGTGAATTCTTCTAACATTTTATTAACAATAGCCTTTCTAGCCCCAGAATCCCTTATCCCTTGCTTTACTTGTTCTATATAAATTACCGTTACTCGTTACACTTTACATTGCATTTTATTTGATTCTTTCCTGTTTCCCTCCTGGAATATAAGTTTCATAAATGTATCCTGTATCTTCATTATTGCTATAACCATTGAAGAAAGAATGGTGCCTGTCACAAAGTATGAGACCAGTA
>NW_007857113.1:0-637 GCF_000696425.1 Galeopterus variegatus
GATAACAGCTTCAATCTCTTTTATTGTTATTGGTTTGTTGTGATTTTCTTTATCTTCTTGGCTCTGTTTTGGTAGTTTGTATGTGTCCGGAAATTTATCCATTTCCTCCAGATTTTCAGATTTGTTGGCATATAGTTTTTATAGCAGTCTCTAAAGATTTCATGTATTTTTGAGGTATCAGTTCTAATATCACCTTCTTCACTTCTAATTTTTGTTATTCAGGTCTTCTCTTTTCTTTTTTTACTTAGCCTTGCTAATGGTTTGTCAATTTTGTTTATCTTTTCCAAAAACCAACTTTTTGATTCATTGATCTTTTGTATCACTTTTTGGGTTTCTATTTTATTAAGTTCTACTCTGATCTTAATTATTTCTTTCTGTTTGCTAACTTTGGGTTTGGAATGTTCTACTTTTGCTATATCTTTAAGGTGAAGTGTTAGATTGTTTACTTGCCATCTTTTCATTCTTCTGAAGTAAACATTTAATGTGATAAATATCCTCCTTAGTACTGCTTTTTCAGTATCCCACAGGTTTTAGTATGATGTATCATTATTTTCATTAGTTTCAATACATTTGTTTGATTTCCTGTTTAATTTCTTGCACTCATATGTCATTAAGTAGAATGTTGTTTAATTTCCAT
>NW_007857114.1:0-637 GCF_000696425.1 Galeopterus variegatus
CTTGTAAAATTATTTAACTTCAGAACCCGAGAGCCAAAAGGAGGAGCCTCAGGGAGCATCTCCTCTGAGCCCAGATGCGTGGGATGAGCCGGCATCCAGCAGAGATGTTTGTGTCCTTGCAAGGCTGGTAACAAAGTGCTGGCCCATCTCCAACCCAAGATGATGAGCCTGTCACGGTGAGTTTCACAAAACATCTGTTTCAGAAACAAGCCTGTTGTTTCAGGCAAGCTCTAGAGATAATAGTATGTTTTTCCTATACACGGCCATGACATGTTCACTGAAGCTGAATCTTTCTAAATGTGACCAATCTCTTAAGTGGCAGAAGCCCATCGGACTCTTCAAAAACATATATTGCATGTGGGCAGCCCAAACAATTCCCTGGTTGCTGCAGAACTGAAACAACATTTGCTCTGGCTTACAGGGAAGTGGTTGAGGGGCGAGTCGGAGTAGGGGGTAGTGATTTCTCTGAAATCGGTCCCTTTAAAGGTTATGCTTAATTCTGCAACGGAGTCAGGTCCCTAGGCTTCATGCATATGTATGGCAGCAGTGGTTGAATGATAACCTGCAATTTCTCTTCCCGCATTAATCGACTTTGGTTGGCTACTGAGAATTTGACTAGGAAACGCTATGCTGGTGC
>NW_007857115.1:0-637 GCF_000696425.1 Galeopterus variegatus
GTTTAACAATTGGAAAATGTTCAAGATTCCCTGCTTCAACAGGCTTTAGATTTGCATGTTTTACTCAATTAAAGCTGTGCATTAAAAAAAGTGAATAAACAAAAAGTCTTAGTTGAAACATGTCCAATAAAAAAGAATAGAAGATTAAGACATAATTGTGCTCTAGTGACTCACACAGAGACATTAAATAGTAAAATCAATTTTTATGTTCTATTGTTTAATAAAATTTTTACTTATAATTAAATGCTGTGATATTTTATAATAATTATAATTAAGTAGGATCGTTAATGGAAAAATATAAGGTGCATCATGAATCCAGTGCACATGAATGTCTATACTGATATGGAGGTTGGGGAAGCAGAAGCTGAAGAGTTTAAAAGATAGCTGCTGGGTAACGGGAGGGTAAGACCCAACGTTTATTCCCTTCCCTGGGCTGGGGATAGAGAGGGAAGAGGAGAGCGGGGAGGAAGGGACTGTGCAATGTTGCTAAGGAGTGGGGCGGAACCAATAGCTGGGGTAGGTAGACGGGTAACGGGGCAGGCAGGACAAAAAGGAGCAGTGGTTGGGGTGGGAGTAGAGACTTTCCAGGAGAAGCTGACGATGATATCCCCACATCTGTCCCTCTGTGCTCACACCA
>NW_007857116.1:0-637 GCF_000696425.1 Galeopterus variegatus
AAAAAAAAAAACACAATTCATAAAAATATATATATTGACAAATTGGGATTTATCAGAATTTAAAACCTCTGTTCTTCAGAAGACAGTGTTAGGACTATGAAAATATAAGCCACAGACTTGAAAGACGTTTGAAAATAACATCTGATAAAGAAGTGATATTCAGAACTCCCAAGATTTAATAATAAGAAAACAATTAATAAAAATGGAATAAAATATAAACAGACACTTTACCAAAGATATACAGAGAGCAAACACCACAAGAAAAGATGCTCCATGTCATCAGCTTATGAAAATGCACGTTTAGACCATGATGAGATTAGACACCTACAAGAATGGCTCACATTAAAATTAGAGACTGGTCACACCGAGTGTTGGCAAGGATGTAACTCTCACACCGCTCCTGAGATTGCAGAATGGTACAGGCACTTTTAGAAAGCAGCTTGGCCATTTCCTTAAAAAATTTAACGTACACCTAATTATGACTCAGCCATTGCATTCCTAAGTATTCCCCAAGAGAACCGAAAGCATATATGTCCACATGAAGAATCACAGATGACAGCTCATAGCATCCTTATCTGTAGTAGCCACAAACAGTAAACAACCCAAATCTCCACCAACAGGTGACTGGAATGACAAA
>NW_007857117.1:0-637 GCF_000696425.1 Galeopterus variegatus
CTACTTAAACTAATCAACCTAGTCTCATCAATCAAATTAAACTAATCATACTAGTGTCATCCATCAAATTAAACTAATCAAACTATTCTCATCTAATTAAACTAATCAAAATAATCTCACCCATCTTATTAAACTGCTCAAACTAGTCCCATCAAACTAATTAAACTAATCAAACTAATCACATCAATCTAATAAACCTGATCAAACGAGTCTCATCAATTTAATTAAACTAATCAAAGTAACATCATCAATCTAAACTAAATAATGGAATATCATCCATCTCATTAAACTAATCAAACTAATCTCATCTATCTAATTCAGCTAATCAATCTAATATCAACAATCAAATTAAACTAATCAAACTAATCTCATCTATCTAATTCAGCTAATCAATCTAATATCAACAATCAAATTAAACTAATCAAACTAGTCTCATCAATCTAATTCAACTAATCAAACTAGACTAGTCAAACTAATTAAACTAATCGGACAAATCCCAACAATCAAGTTAAACTAATCCTACTAGTCTCATCAATCTAATTAAACAATTCAAACCAATCTCATCTATTAAATTACACTAATCAAACTAGTCTCATCAATCTAATTAATGTAATCAAACTAATTTCATCAATCTATT
>NW_007857118.1:0-637 GCF_000696425.1 Galeopterus variegatus
CAGCACTACCTAGTGTGCCCCTCCAGATCTAAAATTCTGTGTATCGAAGGAGTGGCAGAGGGCAGGGCTGCTGTGCATTGAATGTCTCCCCCAAACTCATTGAAGCTCGACCTCCATTATAATAGTGTGAAGAGGGTGGAAAATCCTATTATGGTAATTGAAGTTGGGGCCTTTAGGAAGTGATTAGATTGTGAGGACTGTGCCCTGCTGCATGGACTAATCCGTTCATGGAGTCATGGGCGTGGTTCTGATGGCCTCCAAAGCAGAACGAGTGAGACCAGCCAGTCTCTTTTTTTAATAAAAGCATGGTCAAAACAACAAACGCACAACACAAGGAGAAATTTGGTGTCCAGGGCAGGCCCCCAGAGGCTGGAGTGCGGTGGCAGCAGGCATAGAGGCTGGAGAGAAAGGAGGCGAGGGGCAGGCCTGAGCATGGGGGGGAGCCAGGCGAGCAGTCGTGTCATGTGCTTGTGTCCCCTGCACTGTGGCTGCGGCCCCTAGTTTCTCTTCTGCTCAGCCTTTTCACCATGTGATCCCTGCATCACCGTAGAGTCCACCACAAAGAAGGCCCTCACTGGATGTGTTCCCTGGACTTTGGACTCTGCAGCCTCCAAAACTGGAAGCAATAAATATTGTT
>NW_007857119.1:0-637 GCF_000696425.1 Galeopterus variegatus
CATTTAATGTGGCAACTTTTCTTTAGATGTATGCTGAGGCTCATTCCACACATTTGAAAATTGACTTATTGAAGTATAATTCACATACAAAAAAGTGCAGTTTTTAAATGTGTAATGTGATGCAGTTTATAGTATGCCTACACTCATGAAATTATCAGCACAATCAAGATACTAAACATAAACGTTACCTGCCAAATTTCGGCATGGAGTTGTGTAATCACCCCTCCTGACCCTCTCTTTTTAAATTCAGTGTTATTGTTAATACGGGTAGTTTTAAAGTTGAACATCTTGCCATTTGTTTTCTGTTTTTCCCATCACTTTTTATTGTTCTGTTTATATTTTTATACCTACTTTTGTGGTTGTTAAATATTTTTTTCCTTTTTGTTTTTTTTACTGACCGGCAACGGGATCGCAACCCTCTGTGTTGCGCCTGGTCCGCGCTCAGCCAGTGAGCGGGAACCGGTCTCTACATGGGATCTGAACCCTCGGCGGTAGTGCCACTGCACTCCCAAGCGGCACACTCTCCAGTGCGCCACCGGGCCGGCCCATGTGGTTGTTAAATTTTTAAATTATTCAATTTGATTTCACTTTTGGATTTTTACCTGTGGTGGTTTAAAAACATGCCCTCACAATTATT
>NW_007857120.1:0-637 GCF_000696425.1 Galeopterus variegatus
TTCTGCCAAAGTCCCCAGGTAAAATATGATACTAATAATCATCAAGTCTTTGTGTTTCTAATGTTTTAAGACTTTAATACATTCATATTCAGTGCTTGAGGAAGGTAATATATTGGCTCTCCTGGGCCACAAATGGCTCACAGACACGTTTGGTTTGACACACACAATACCGCGAATATTGGGACAGCTCCCATAAAAGTCTGGAGATGCATATTTATTTGAAAAACCTGATTGGGTGACCCTAAGCTCATGTTCCCACCCACCAATAATCAGCAGGGGCTGACTTCTAGTTTCCATTTGGGATAGAGTAAGCGAATTCCAGATTGCTACCCTCTTCTGCAGTTGTCTTCCTCTCCCTTTATAGATCTGAGTTTGTAATCTCTGGTGTAAAGGTCAGAACATTTATATATCTTCAGTGTAAATTTACTCTTCTGTTTTTGTCTGCTCTTATAGACTTTGTGGTACTCTACAGATCATATTTACTCTGTGTGTGGGTGTGTGCGACTTCTTTACTCAACCTTGAACAAGGCGTAATGTTTGATACATGTTAGGATGGATGAAAAATGAGTCTTTGGACCTGATTTTCTGTCCAGTCAGGGTGGAATCTTCTATATCCACTGCTGGAAAGTAAACCAGT
>NW_007857121.1:0-637 GCF_000696425.1 Galeopterus variegatus
CACAGGCCCCGGGGTGCCCCATGTCGAGGTAAGCAAATAGCACGTCTCAGTGAGGAGTCATACCAAACAGAGATGGCTGTCCTGCCCTCTCTAAGCCGGCCTTCTCCACCGCCATCCGAGAAAATGGAGGCAGCTTTGATGTGGGCGCCTAGCCTGGTGTGGTGGGCGGGGGCAAGGCGGGCGGGGAGCAGTCGGGCTTCGCCCCGCAAGTGGGGCTGGGATGGGAGTGACTTACAGAGGTCGCGGATCGGGGGCAGTCTGGCGCGCTTCACTCTGCCTCTGTGGACTCCTTTGCTGGCTTTCCTAGCCTTTGATGACTGGGCTGATCGATCGTTCCCACAGCCAGGCTTGGACGCTCTCAGGAGTCCTCCTCTGTGTCGGCCTCAAAGCCTCGCACCTGCTGCCGCTTGTTTGTCCATGTAGGATTGTTGTTGAAAGAATTATTCGCATTTTGTTGCTCTTGGAAATGCAATCAATACTCTGGTATCATACGGTACAGCAGTATCACAGAGCATGGCTCACAGGATCGCACTGTCTCCTGTCACGGCCGCTCAGACCCGTCGCCATCTTGCCAGACTCAATAACAACTCTTAATATTAAGGGTTTAAATTCCCCAATCAAAAGACACAGATTGGCT
>NW_007857122.1:0-637 GCF_000696425.1 Galeopterus variegatus
TCATATAAATGGAACAATACAATATGTGGCTTTTTATGTCTGGCTTCTTTCATTTAGCATGCTTGTGAGGTTCACCCATGTTCTATTAGTACTTCATGTATTATTAGTACTTCATCCTGAATGGCTGCGTAATAGTCTGTGGTATGCATATACCATGTCTCATCCATTCATGTGTAGATGTATAGATGTACAGATTCTTTCCATGTTTTGGCTATTGTGAGTAGTGGTGCTATGAACATTGTGTACAAGTGTCTGAGTACCTGTATTTAATTCTTTTGAGTATATACCTAGAAATGTAATTGCTAGATGTAACTGCTAAATGTAATTGTTACATGATAATTCTGTTTAGGAACTACCAAACTGTTCTCCACAGTGGCTGTAACATTTTACATTTCCATCAGCCATGTATGAAGGTCGCACTTTCTCCACATCCTCACCAAAACTTACCATTTTAAAAATTATAATCATCCTAGTGGGTGAAAAGTGGAATTCCATTGTGGTTTTGATCTGCATTTCCCTAACAACTAACTAAATTAAACATCTTTTCACATGCTTAGTGAGCATTTGAACATCTTTGGAGAAATGTGTATTCAAGTCCATTATTAGTTGCCCATTTTTTAGTTGGGTTTTTTTTTTT
>NW_007857123.1:0-637 GCF_000696425.1 Galeopterus variegatus
CCTGGTCCTCATCCCTGGAAAGTTGCCTCATGACTCTTTACACTTCCCCTTTGGCTGTCACGATTTTCTGTCAGTATCCTTTTTCCTCACATGCTTGGGTTTGTACTTGACCAACTTTTTTTTTTTCTATTTCTTGCTTATAGTAATTTGGGGATCCAATGGCCTCCTTTTCATCTTTAATCTAACTCTGGCCTTTTGATACAAGAAAGGATGTAATCACTACTTTAGAAAGCACAGGCTTCTGTGCATTAAAATCCATTAGACAAAAGCTACCCCCACAGAGCTGACACAGGCTCTTTGATTTTTAGCCTCCATTCAAAATGTGTCATGTAATTTTCAAATATTTGAGACTTTGTGAATATACTTTTGTTGTTGGTTTCTAATTTAATTTCATTGTGGTTAGAGAACATATTTTATAGTATTTCATTCTTGAGACTTGTTTTATAGGTCAGTGTGTACTGTGTCTTGATGAGTGTTTCTATATTAGTCTGTTTTTTGTTTGTTTGTTTGTTTGTTTCTTACAATAGAGTATGTGAAACTGGATAATGCATTAAGAGAAGAGGTTATTTTTTACAATTTTGGAGGCTAAAATCCAGTTCAGGATCTTCTTCATGGTGGGGACTCTGTAGGGAGTCCT
>NW_007857124.1:0-637 GCF_000696425.1 Galeopterus variegatus
TAAGGAAAAATGCAATAATACTCCCTTCAAAGCCCAAATACTGCCAAATGGAAAAGAGTCATCGATTATTAATGCTATTCAAAAAAACACAAATGTCACTGATTCTTTGCAAATTGTGAAGGCATCCGTGTCGTCAGTGGGCTGCCCCAGACTGAGCCCCACTGGGCAAGGCTGGGGGGACGTACCTGCTGCCTGTTGCTTGGCATGTAGGGAAGCAGCGTGGACACGTGGAACATGAGTTCGTAGTCTTTGTACGTGGTGTAGAGGGAGTGGGTCCCCGTGGAATCCGCTGAGAGCAAAGATCAATCACAAAAGCAAGTTAGGCGCCGTGAAGCCAGGGCCTTAGCACTTAGAAGGTCATCACAAAGGGCAGACCAACTGAAAACACACACCATGCTGTACACTACGGTCCCCGTGTCCTCTGTCCCCACACACGGCTCCACCTCCTCCCTACCCCCGGCATGGCCTGAAGGTTCGTTGCCCCGTCCCCCATCTCCCCCTCATTTCCTCTCTGTTCTCAGCCCCCAGAGCTGTGTGCATTTAGGTGACCCACGAGGGCGAGGTGCCCTGGCCGCCAGGTGCACAGGTGGGCAGCAGAGGAGAGAGGCTGGGCAGGTGTGTGCAGTCATCTGAAGTG
>NW_007857125.1:0-637 GCF_000696425.1 Galeopterus variegatus
TCTGGCTGTAAGAATCTTAGGAGAGATTATGTTGGCCAGATGGTGGCTACCATGCCAGAGAAGTCATCAAATGTTCCAATTCAAAACTGATTTAAGACAGAAAAATATTCGCATATATTTTATGAGCCAAAATATTACAATATCCCATCAAGAGTCCTCCAAATTCCACGCTTTTGCTATCACCATGACAATTAGCATTTAAAAACAATAATACTAAATAAAAACCAGTCGAGAGGAAAGGTTTCTAACTTCTCCATCCAGGGATACATGTTCCAAGGTCTCTATCACTTCTCATTAATCTTACTATATTCTATAAAAGCAAGTCACCTAAATTTCAAATATCAGTAGATTTCTATCTGTGGGGTCTTGGACCAAGAAGAATAAACAGAAGTAACTGGTTGGGACAAGCAATGAAGGAAGGAAAATCTTTAAAGTAAACATGGGGTGATTCACAGCCAATTTCATTTTAGAAAAATCTAAAAACAAAGTAATACTTCAAATATGAACATTTTATACTTAAGTTATTAGATGTCACTATAATTAATGTCCATCTTCTCTATGATTATTCAAATGATTCCTCTTCTATGATTATATTTTAGAAAGAGTATTCTGATGGCAGTGTCAAGGAAGTATTCAC
>NW_007857126.1:0-637 GCF_000696425.1 Galeopterus variegatus
CTGGTTTTTAGTAAGTCTGATGTAAAGTCAGCTGTTAGTCTGATAGGGGATCCCTTACAGGCGACTTGATGCTTTTCTCTTGCAACTTATAAGGTTCTCTCTTTGTCTTTGAGCTTTGCCAGTTTGACAATAACATGTCTTAGAGAGGACCATTTAGGTTGAATTTGTTTGGGGATCTTTGAGCCTCCTGGATCCGAAGATCCATATTTCACCCTATACCTGGGAAGTTTTCCACTATTATTTCATTGAGTATGTTTTCAATGCCTTTTCCTTTTTCTTCCGCTTCTGGAACACCCATGATTTGGATATTTGAGCACTTAAGGTTGTCTGCTATCTCTCTTAATTTTTTTTTTTTTTGTCCACCTGGGTTATTTTGAAAAAAGCCATCTTTCAGAACAGAAATTCTCTCTTCTGCTTGTCCTAGTCTGCTGTTTAAGTTCTCTATTGTGCATCCTTTAGCTCCACAAGCTTTGCCACATTCTTATTTAGGGCATTAGTTTCTTTGTACATTTTCTCCTTCAGGTCCTGGATACATTTTCTCATTTTGTCATGTTGTCTGAGTCTTCTTGTATCTCATTGATTTTCCTTAGAATTGTTGTTTGAAATTCCTTTTCAGTCATTTTAAGGACTACCTTTT
>NW_007857127.1:0-637 GCF_000696425.1 Galeopterus variegatus
TACTAGAGATCACAGCAAAAAGCTGACTAAAATTTTCCTAAATATTTGGAAAATGCCAATACGTCATTATATAACATGTGTAATAAAAGAAATGACAACAGGAATTAGAAAGTATTTTGAGTTGGATGATGTAGCTAAAGCTGTACTTAGAAGGAAAGTTATACTTTTAAATGCATACATTAAAAAAGAGAAAATAAAGAAAATACAAAGTAAATCCACAAAATATAGAAGAAAAAAGTAAGAGCAGAAACCAATGAAAAGAAAATAGCATTATAATAGAAAAAAATTAACAAAGCTAAAAGATGGTTGTTTAAAATCAGTAAGACTGATGAACTTCTAGCAAAAACAAGTAATAGAAATGAGAAGAAAGAAGGCACATATTTTAATGCTAGAAATTTAAAGAGCAATATAGCTACAAGTATTATGACATTAAATAGAACATAAGAGTATCTTATGGTCTCTGTTGCTTATAACAGAAATACCTAAAACTGGGTAATTTTTAAAGATACAATTTTTTTTTTGCTTACAGTTTCAGATGCTGGGAAGTCCAAAGTCCAGGGAGTACATCTGGTGAGGGTCTTGGTGGTGGTGACTATATGTAGAGACACAGGGTCTCACGTGGCGATGGAAGAGCTAC
>NW_007857128.1:0-637 GCF_000696425.1 Galeopterus variegatus
CCTTCCATAGTAATGTGGGTGTAAACAAGGAGTCACCAAGAACCTACTCCTGGGGAAAAAAACTAAAATTGTATGTTTTCTCTCTACCCTGTTAGTGATTTCTTAAAATTTATATTTCTGTTGAGGTTGGAAAGGCAATTATGCTGATTTGGTTTGAAATTTGGACAGGTTGGCTCTGTTGAGAAGGAAATAAAAAGGCCAAGAATTCCCTGTGATTTGCTGGGAGAAATAGGAGGAAGGTCACAAGCAGGTGAAGCAGGAGGCTGTGAGTAGCGTGATGCCTGAGCACTTGGCTGGTGGGCTGCGCATGGCTGGGCCAGCAGGTGTGCGACCTGTGTGTGCGGGAGCTGCCACGGTGGGTGGGTATGTCACAGAAGAAATTAGGTCGCCCAGATCGACAGTCTGGGAATGAACCTTGACTCGGCCCTGCAGGGGATGTGCTCCTCCGCTGTGCATTCTGCTGCAGGTGGACTCTCCTGCAGTTTGGCTCAAGCCTTCAGTAAGCCCCCACCTGCGGCCAGTAGGTCCTGACCGAGCCGGGATTGCGTGCACAACTGCTTCCTCAGCGCCCAGCTCCCTGGCTCTCAGTGCTCTGGAAACAACCCATTGGGACCTGCTGCAGCGTTTGCGGGGCCCA
>NW_007857129.1:0-637 GCF_000696425.1 Galeopterus variegatus
CTGCTTAAGGTCCAGGTACAATTTGTCACACTGAAGGACTCATTCTGGGAATGATTCTCTCTCTCCAGGCATTTTATCTCACCGTGACTTGAAATCACATTCTGGGATTGGAATTCAGACATTCTGGGATAGAATTTATCCTTATTCTTATTGTGTTTTAACATACATTTTAAAATGCTTTTCCACCTTCCAAATTACATGGAGTCTTATTGTTTTTGGTCCCACTGGAAATATTCTTGTTTTGACTGCCTATACAAAGAGTATGTATCAGCATGTAAATGTAATTTATCTCAATTGACATCCTTTTTTCAGAGTAAGAATGTTGAAAAAAATCTCTATGCTGTAAATTCTACAATGTAGAACAATACTACCTGTTATCTTATCTACATGTATATAAATTGAAGAGATGGGGGGTGTGTATGAGAGAAAGAGAGAGAAAGAGAGAGACAGATAGATGGACAGACATACAGAAAGAAAAAAAAAACAGAGACAGACATACAACAAGAGACAGAAAAAATATGTTATTTATAACTTTCTGAAAAATAAAATTTTACTGTTTATCTAAACTGATTTCCAAGTGTCTCTTCATTTTTTCTTAGGTCATAATTTAGTCAAAGAAAAAATTCACTTTTGCATT
>NW_007857130.1:0-637 GCF_000696425.1 Galeopterus variegatus
TGTTGAATTTTCAAAAGAAGAGAAGAAAACTGAAGGAACCAGAGGTAGAAAGGATGAGAGGGAGGGGACTTAGGGAGAAATTTGTAAAGGGCCACAAAAAATGATTTTGTGTAATGTTTAATATACTATTTATTCTAATTTGAGCATCACATATTGCACCCAGGTATGGATATTCAACACTGTACTCCACAGATAGGTACAATCAACTGTTTCAATTAAAAAAATGATAAAATGACTCAATCAGTGTGATATGCCACATTAATAAAATAAAAGATTTACAAAGCCACATGACCACTTCAGTAGATGCGGGGAAAGAAATGATAAAAAAATTTCACTCACTTAACATAGTTTCATGATAATAACACAGCAAACTGAGGATAGAAAGAAACTGTCTCGATTTGAAACATTAATTTAAAAAATCTACATGGAACATTAGGTTGAATGGTACAAGACTAAAAGATTTTCCACTAAAATAAGAAACAAGGCAGGAATGACCTGTCTTTAAACTTCTACTCAGCATCGTATGGGAAGTATTAGGCAAGAAAAAGAAATAAAATTAATTAAAATTGGAAAGGAAGAGATAAAACTATATCCAAAGATGACATGATTTTATATACAGAAAATCCTAAAGAATACA
>NW_007857131.1:0-636 GCF_000696425.1 Galeopterus variegatus
GAACAGCCTTGGGTGTGAAATATCTTATATTTGGCCATTAATAGTCTTTAGCAAACAGGCTAGAGTAGGAGGCCATTTAAGACTGTGCTAGATTCTGTGGGCTTTGTGCTTCAGAGTCATAAAAAATGCTAATTGCTTTCCTCCTTTGGAGGCTGACTTTCCACGGAGGTGCGTGTTTTTGTTGAAGCTTCTGCAAGGTGACCCCTGGTGTGAGACCTCAGCATTGGCATCGCCTTCTGCTCCACGACAGGGACTTGGTGTTCTTCCTGACAGCATCTTTGAGACCTGTTCAAATGGGGAATTTACTCGATGCCCAGGTGATTGGCCTGATTTAAATTCAGAGGAGAGTCATTTCTTGGGTTAGGAGGTGAGCAGGTTGTGATGAGGTTGAGGAAAGCTCTTCTCTAATGGCGTAAAGCAAAGCCAACCTGAAAATGAATATGAGTGTGACATTTATTTTATCCCATTAGGAATTTTATTGCTTGAAGACAGTGAATTATACTCATGGAATGGACAAAATAGGGTCTGTACAAAACGGGTTTTTTGTGACCCTTTAGACACTTCCCACAGTGATTCTGACACCTGGAGTCCACTAGGCACTTTAGAATAAATAAAAAAATTCATTCCTTTATTCAG
>NW_007857132.1:0-636 GCF_000696425.1 Galeopterus variegatus
GGCTCCAAACCCTCTTGCCACAGGGCATTTACTCTGGACTGTTTACATCCGAAACCTCCAGGCTCTCACACCTTCTTTTGCCTTGTCCTTTTGCTTAGGGGTTATCCCACTGCTAGGTACTCAATGTTTGTGTCCCCCCCCCCCAAATTTATATGTTAAAGCTTAAATCCCCAATGTGATGGTACTCAGAGATGGGGCCTTTGACAGATAATTAGGTCATGAGGGGAGAGCCCTTATGAATGGGATTAGAGCCCTTATAATGGGGCGAATGGTCTAGAGCTCGCCCCACCATGTGAAAAAACAATGAGAAGACTGTAAAGTAGGAAGACAGTGGACACCAAGAACCCGACCTGGCAACCTGATTTCAGGCTTCCAACCTCCAGAACTGTTGTTAAAGACATCAAGTCCATAACACTGTGTTATAGCAACCTGAACTAAGTCACGCACCACTTTTCTTTCATGGTGGCTGATTTAAGACTTTAAATTTTAGGGAAAATTCTTGTTCATCTTAGCATTGCCAGTCTTACCACAAGCCTTCCAAAGAGTATTTTCTCAACTATTCTCTGAGAAAAAATAAATGAGCCTCTGAGAAAGAGGTCTAATTTATTACCATTTTATTTCTCCTCTATTCTTGAA
>NW_007857133.1:0-636 GCF_000696425.1 Galeopterus variegatus
TGTGTCATCCCATGGCAAAATGCAAAAGGGCAAGAAAGTGGCAACAGGAGAGCAAGAAAAACGGGCTCAACTCATCCTTTTATTAGGAACCCACTTCTGTGATAACTAACTCACAATAATGTAACAACAGCATCAATTCATTCATGAAGGGAGTGTCCTCAGGACCTAACCACCTCCTAAAGCTCCCACCTCTCAACACGGTTTCATTGAGGATTAAGTTTCTAATACATGAACTCTCAGGACACATTCAAATTATAGAAGGGGAACAGATACATAAGCATCTCAGAAGCAAGCATCACACGTGTCCACCCAAGCTCTCCTTAAGAGGAGAAGGAGGTTTCACATATAGGTTAAAGCTTCCTAGCCACTGTCTTTGTTTGCCTGGACAAGTAGTTTCTAGAGTCTAGCTAGATACCATGTCACATGTCCTTAGACAGTTGGTTCTGCCTATATGTTCCATGTTCATGCTCACCCAGAATTTACTTCATAGTTGTAATTTGGCTTCCTGTTTAAGTGTCTTCATATAGTAAATGAACATATTTTTAACACAAGATTGGATTAGTATTATTATTTTTATGGCAGCTTTTTTTTTTTTTTTTCACTGTAACTCAATATATTGGTGGGAAATATTTGCAA
>NW_007857134.1:0-636 GCF_000696425.1 Galeopterus variegatus
ATAGCATAAAATATCTGTGACTCTAGGATATTAAGAAGCAAACATATCTTAGATGTGGCAACGATTTGTGGCCTCCATAGCTTAACGGTACCAACATAATTGCATTCCTTATAATTTAATTATTTGTGTTTTGTTTCCTCAGGTACACATGAGCAGTACGGGCATTGAGTTCACAGAAGACGTGTTATTGTGAATGCATGGCTGTGATTGGAGAATTGTGAGAGGTGGCTTGCACCGCACATACATATGAAGCTTCTCCAAAGGTTCATGGGAAATTTCGTATTATCTGTTAATTCCTTTTTTTCATGAATTTTTCAAACTATTTTCATATTGGCTACCAATAGCTGTTTTGTGGATTGTTTCTATTTGACCATCAATATTTTTATGGGTGACTTGGACATTGAGAATTAAATTAAAGTAGCTTATATTGTATTGTTTACTTCTATAATATTTATTCAACCCATTATTAATTTTGCCAAGTGCTGAAAAGAAAAAAAAATGTTGACACTATCTGAATTAATATCTTCCACCTAGTTACACATTACTACATATTTTCTTTTTGCAAGCAAAAGTTGAAGTTATGTACATTAAAGATATTTTTAAGAAATGTTTTGAAGTTCTGAAATTTATTTATTT
>NW_007857135.1:0-636 GCF_000696425.1 Galeopterus variegatus
CGATGCTGACAGAGCATGGCTGGTCTTGGCAATGAAGGGTGGAATATAATGGAACAGATGCACAGCTTGGGTTCTCTTTCCTCACAGACCAGCTATTCTTAGTAGTCAGCAGGGCTTCTGTGGTTACCATGAAAGAAAATTGCCCGGCCCCTGGCTGCGTCACTCCTCCGTCTCCCACCCCCACTCCATTTGGGATCTTTCTCCGCACCCTTTCCTCAAAACATGGCACCCAAGACTTGGGGCACCCTAAGATCCCACCAAGGTGAATCCTATGGAGTGGACTAGGACTTGGCGGCACCACCTCTCCCTTTTCAAATGTTTTGCATGAAGTCACTGAGGGGCCACTGGTTCTGAAGGCCACATCACCTCTTGGGTCCAGGGCTCAGTAAAACATCGACTCACCAAGCCCCGCCTGCTGGCAATACCTTGTTTTAAAACACTTAATGGCCCATCCTGGGAAGATGTCCCATGCCCAGCATCTGGCATGTCCATGAACATAAACTCTCGAAAGGCCAGAAGGTCCAGGTAGACAGAGTCAATTCTCTTCTTGTGCTCAAAGCCACCATGCTTCCCTTGCAGGAGACAGAATTCTGTGGTGCAGGAGAAAAGGACAAGCCAGGCATGGGGTCAGCCTGG
>NW_007857136.1:0-636 GCF_000696425.1 Galeopterus variegatus
GGGGGGGGGGGGGGGGGGGGGGAAGAATGCTAACCAAAGGTTGGAAACACAAAGTTGGGTTTGGGAATTATAAATTGAATAATACCTGCAAGCAGAAGAGTATAGTTCACCCGTAAATATCCCCAAGTTTTAAATTGGTCCTAATTTGGCATAAGCAACCAAGTTCTTTTCTCTTGGAGCTCTCCAGAGAGAGGAAATACGTTTTTTCAACAATTGAGAGAGACTTTTTTTTCTTTTTATTCTTAGCTTATTTCTCATGGGAACTTCCTTACCAATATAATATCTGATACTTTAGGATTCCTGTGGAGTTCCCAAGCATATCTGAGGAGAGCATCAACTATTTTAATAGGTAAATAAAATTCAATTCTTATTTCCTAATTTGTTTTAAAATATACAGAATTGGGTAGCATCTGGAAGTCTTCCTTTTAAGAATTACAAATTTCCTTTGTTTATAATGGACAGCAACTGTCATGGTAATATCTACGATGAATAGAGGTTAATAAGTGTGATAAAAATATAGATCTGATAATACATAGTGACTATAGCTGTGTGATTACATTGTTATACAAAGTGTGTTCAACAGATGGATTTCACAATTTAAGATGGTAACATACCACTGATTATTATTCCTCTTCA
>NW_007857137.1:0-636 GCF_000696425.1 Galeopterus variegatus
CCCCAAAACCCTGCTATCCTTATCTCCATCACTCTCTTTCTTCTTTCCACCCACCCAGGCTGCACTGCCACAGCCTCCGCCTACCGCAGCTCCTGAAGCATTCACTCCCTCACTGCCCTGTGCTCCATGGGCCTCCCTGAGGCCCCTCCTACGTCTCTCCTTCATGGATGAGCAATCTAGAGATGTCTCGAGTGAGTCCATTCTTTTCATTGAGGAAGGTGGGAGCCAAGGGTCCTTCCAGTGTGGCCTTGTTGTTTACAGCCTTTCACAGCCGCTGCCCACCCTCCCAGACCTAGGTTTGAACACACCTCATCCCACCACCTGCCTCACTTTCTCCAGCCCTGCAGTCTGGACTCCCTGTCCATCGACTTCACCAGCTCCTCACTCTAGCTTCCTGCCTGTAGTATTTTTCTCTGGCTGGTGTAACAAATCACCACAAACTTGGTGGCTTAAAAAACAGAAGTTTATTCACTCATGGTTCTGGAGGCCAGATGTCGTAAATCAAGTTGTCACCAGGGCCATGCTCCCTCCACAGATTCCAGGGGACAATCCTTCCTTGACTTCTCCAGCTTCTGGTGGCTGCCAGTGTTCCTTGGCTTCTGGCTCCTTCGCTCCAATCTCTGCCCCTGTCTTCAT
>NW_007857138.1:0-636 GCF_000696425.1 Galeopterus variegatus
GAAGAGGGAAGAACTGACTTACTAGCTTTAAAGATGGATTGTAATATGAAGATATATTAATGAAGGAAGCATAGTATTGACAATGAAACAGAACAGAGTGCTGGCAAACAACCCCAGTTGTTTATCGATTTTTTAATACATGATAGATGTCAAGTCAGATTACTGGGGGAAAAGGAACTATTCCATAAACGGAGTTGAAAAGTGTAATTATTCATATGAAAAAAAAATTGAATTCCTAGTTATCACCATACACACAAAAAAATCCAGAGATATTAATAATTTAAGCATCGAAGTCAAAAATTTAAAACTTTTAGAAAACAGTATAGGCAATTATCCTTTTAATCTTGGGGTGAGGAAGCATTTCTTAAACTAAATCCAAAAGCATTAACTACAAAAACATTGATAAGTTTTACTATATTGAAATTAAGAACGTCTATGTCCATCAAAATACAACTTAAAAAAAAAGGAGAATACAAGCTAAAAACAGTGAGAAGGTATTTGTAAAATATACCCAGGAGATTAATATTAATAACTCCATTATTTGACCTGTTATACAAACATATTAAAATGGATTCCATAAAGATTTTTTAGATGGTTTAATAATACACGAAATACCCTGCAACCTGCTTATCCACT
>NW_007857139.1:0-636 GCF_000696425.1 Galeopterus variegatus
TTGTTCATAGTATTTTGAGTACTCAACCGGTATCAAGTTGACAACAAAAATGGTGAATAGATTATTTTAAAGAAAGGCCTATATAAACACTTTTAGTATAAACTGCTTAGTTTTGAACAGTTTTAGATTTACATAAAATGGTGGAGATAATAGAAAGTTCCCATATACCCCAAACCCAGGTTTTCCTATTAGTAACGTCTTACATTAGCATGGTACATTTGTCACAAATACTGAATGAATATTGGTACTCCATTATTCATCCAAGTCAATACTTTGCTCTTTTTCTTAGTTTTTAATCTAATATACTTTTTCTGTTGTGGGATTCCATCCAAGATACCACATTACAATTATTCATTATCTTTTTATAGGTTGTCCTTGTTTGTTATAGTTTTTCAAACTTTTTTTGCTTTTGATGGCTTTGACAATTTTCAGAATGGTGAGGTATTTTTTGCAATGTCCCTCATTTGGGACTTGGCTATACTTTTCTCATTATTAGACTGGTTATTGGGAGAGAGGCAAAGATGTAAATTGTTATTTTCTTCACCTCCTTAAGGTTCTCTTTGAACAAAAAGCTGCAAGGTGCAACCTACTTTTTGTAAGAAGCTTTATTGAGGTAGAATTGATATACAAAAAATT
>NW_007857140.1:0-636 GCF_000696425.1 Galeopterus variegatus
GCTGACTTTTCATAGTGCATTAAATTGACAAATCAAAGAGGGTATTTTGCTAAATGATTAAGTGATGATGATGATCCTTGGGTTTTGCTTTTATATCTGAAAAATGAAAACAGGACTAACAGAGACACAATAATACGTTATTAGAGAAATTATACCATTTTGACCATCATAGGTAAAACATGTTGTTTTTTTGATTTTTATCCCAAAATCTGTGACTATATTAATGTACAATTTGGGAAAAGTGTGTAGAAAGTATCACAAACTATGCATACAATTTTAAATGGTATTAAATCTAGGTTTTGGTCATTTTCATTTAATCTAAATTAGGAGTTATTTTATAGTTTTCTAGACTTTCTTCTATCACCACTGTTAATAGAGAGATGTTTATATATATATAGACAATTCAAACAATTCAAATTTATCTTTCCAACCTAAATATGCCTAGTCCCATTGGTCACCTGCCTAATGTACCTTTCCCAAAAGTTCTCATGCACAATAAGAAAATCCTTGTGAATGACACTGTTCCTTCTCTTTCCTACCATGCTCTTAACTTGTCCTGTAGTTTGCATCTCAGCGAAAAGCAAATGTTCAAGCTGGAAACTTGGGAGTCATTGACCTTTCCTTTTCTTCATCATC
>NW_007857141.1:0-636 GCF_000696425.1 Galeopterus variegatus
ATTTTACATACTTACCTCTTCTTTATAGTCCTATGTAAAGGAGATTGTAGATTTTATTTAGTTTCATTTAAAAAATGAGTAAATGCATGCTCATACAAAGTATTATTTAAATTGGCTAAGGTCACACAGCTCCTAAGTGATAGATTCAGGAATCACTCCAGGGTGTATGCAATTCCTACTGAATAATGTAGACATCAATATTCTGGACTGTCAAATGATTGATTATATGGTGATACAATAAGGATCACTGATATGTCTTAAAGTATTAATGTAATAATGTTACAAATTCATTTTCAAAACAAATAATAAATGTTTTTGAAAATGACTAATCTGTGTTAGACTAGGGTTATCAGATAAAATAGGACACTGGTTAAATGTAAATTTTATTTAAGCAATATATAATTTTTAAAATAAGTACATCCCATGCGATATTTGGCACATAGTTATGCTAAAAATTTACTTATTAATCATTCATCTTAAAGTCAGTTAAATTATGTTCCACACATTGATACTAAAAAATTATTCATTGTTTATTTGACATGCATATTTAATTAGGCATCCTATGTTTTTATTTGCTAAATTTAGTAACCCTGTGTTGGGCACAAATATCCAATCTTGTAGATGTGGCTTCAAGTA
>NW_007857142.1:0-636 GCF_000696425.1 Galeopterus variegatus
TCGCCCTCACGCCACCCCAGCACCTGACATCATGCCTCGCACATGACGTGCATTCGACACACGCATGTGCAAGGAGAGAGGGAGACAGGGAGAGGGGAGGGAGGCAGCCATGGCAACAGCACCCTGTGGAGGTCTGGGGACCGGCGTGCTGCTGGTGCTCTGCAGTGTCTGTGAGCCACCTGGCTCTTCCCCCTCCATTCATACTTCGGCATCAGGGTTATCGCATGATTTCACCCCCAGTCACAGACCCCCACCTACACCTCCTCTTCCTCAAGCCACCACTCCCTTCCCAGCATCCACTCTCGGGTGTTTGCAAGGCTGGGTGAAGCCATGCTTTCCGCATATACTGGTATCTAACGTACTGGATGCCTCTGGGAGTTTAGCAGCTCACAGGCTCTTCTAGTCTTAGAACTGTGGCAGCCACATCTATGTATCAGCTCGGACCCTCCGTGGTCACACTTGATCAGATCAGGGAAGTCGGCCTGACTCCTTTCTGCCGGGTCAAGCACACCCTGGTGGTGTGCGAGTTCTGCAGTCAGACCACCTGGGTTCCTAACTTCCTCCTCTGAGGCCGACTGTACGGCCCTGGACAACGGATGTAACTTCTCTGACCACCATCTCCTTTTCCATAGAGGA
>NW_007857143.1:0-636 GCF_000696425.1 Galeopterus variegatus
ATGCTGACCTCATAAAATTCTTGTGGTGATGAAGTCAGATAATCATGTGGGAGCCCCAGGCATAGACAAGGCTGAACTCCGGTCTTCGGCCTGGGGTATAATTTTTCAGGTACCCCATACAAAGAGATTATTAGTCACTCGAGATGACATATCAATGTCAGGTGCTGGCAGCATTAAATTATAAGCAAGCACCACGTTTTTACACCAGATTCCAATTCTAGCTCTGTGGCCTGATGTAAATGACTTAACCTCTCGGTGACTCTAGACCCTTTGCCACCTATAAGAAAGGAAATTTAGTTACCATCTTATTTCTCCTGTGGCCATTCTGCCAATAAATAAGAAAGAAGATTAAATTCTTTGAGCTCCTTATAAAGGAGTATTCAATAAATTCAAACCTATGATTATACAATCTGGTAGTATCAAAAAGTGAACTAAATAGACTATTGGATGCAAACTTGTTTTCCTAGGGAAAAGATTTGTCTCCCAAGAAGGGCTTATCTACAAATAATGCCCATTGTAGTTTGAAATGGGAGGTTGGGTTTTTGGTTTGTGGTTTTTGTTTGTTTGTTTTGTTTTAGCCAATTTATACCCAGGTGAGCCTGGACGTGAATATTATAACCTGGGATCCACTCCCTA
>NW_007857144.1:0-636 GCF_000696425.1 Galeopterus variegatus
TTCTTGCAATCCCATATCCCAGAGCAAGAGAGATACACTATTTTTTCTGTTTTGGACTCTCTTGCCCATTGGGGAGTGCTGTTAAAAGCTCTGTTTTGAAGGTGAGTGCAAGATATACCAAGACAACATGCACGCTGTTGTTACAGTCTAAGTATAATGCAAGATTGACTTTCTGCAGCCCGGGTCCTCTAACATAAGCCACATCGGGTCAAATGAGTATTTAGCACAAGGTGAATAATCCCTAAGTGTTTCTGGAAGGAATGAATTTGAGATTTAGTGTTTCTCACTTCTGAATTCTTCTTTTTCGAAAACTCAGATCGTTCCTGGGTGTGGAGTTCAAATCGAATGATAGACGTAACGTTAGCCATCCAGTGACTTTCTAGAGCCTATGTATTTTCCAAGCAGTTCCAGTAGTCAAAGTACTCAATAAAAGAGAGTCTAGCCTGGATCAGTGTCTGATACGCTATTGGTGGTACTTAATGTAAATTTTGTCTTTCACATTAATTGCTATGAGTGGTTTCTCTGATATGACAAAAAGATCGTGATAGGAGAGAAGACAGCAGTAGCTGGAATAGGAAAGGAAAGGTGAGACAGACAGGCCTTGTCTAGCATCCTTGATCACTTACTTACTACATG
>NW_007857145.1:0-636 GCF_000696425.1 Galeopterus variegatus
ACTTTTTTGGGAGGATAGAATTTAACAAACTGGGTCTGGGTGCTTGTTGCTACTAGCATGTCGGTTCCTCTGTGCCCTCATGGTGAGTATCACCCCATACATACACATGTCTGTAATTGTTTCTGCATCTGTGTGTGTGTGCACCTGAACATGAATACATGCTGATGTCTTCAACTCTAAACCAGCACCTAAAAGTAACTTCTTGAATTTCTTCAGTTCAGGTTTTCCCTGGCCTCTCTCCTCTCATGTGCCTTCAGTACTAAAAAAAAAGATATGCAGACACCTAGCTCATGAATCTAGAACAAGGATATTAAACAAAATGTTCATTACTCCAAGAGTGTGCTAAGAGCTTGGCCAGTGCAATTTAGATGCTAAATTTGGATGCTCAGTGCATCAAGTTTATTTAGATCAGTTTGGAGTTCTCTGGAGTCCTCAGGTAAGCTGATCTATGTCGAACTTCATTTGTTTAGAAGTAAGCACCACCCTAGTAGCAACTATAGTAACCCATTTGTTATTGATATTTCCTCAATCAGTGATTTCCCCTTTTTATCTTCTGTTCCTGACCCTGTCTTTATTAAATGCTAAAAATGCATGCAGTTTTATCCAAATAAATAGTATTTGGGAAGAAATCAGTTG
>NW_007857146.1:0-636 GCF_000696425.1 Galeopterus variegatus
CCCCCGATCAGAAGATTTCCAACTAATATATGAATAGGAATAATAGAATTAGAAAAATCACGAGCTTGCAACCCCTATAATGAGATGCCTGACTTAAACAATCATCATAAAGAGATGTTAAAGCCACTCAATGAAAAATTGATGAAGAACTTCACAAAGAGAGCAGGGAATCACTAGCTGAACCACTGCTCGATCTTAGGATAAGTAAAAGTGAGAGTCTTTTACCACATCCTTAAGAAAACAATTGAACCAAAAACTAATCAAGCCTTTAAACCTAACTTCAGGTCTATAGGAAATACACAAAATGAGAAACAACTTAAACCTACCATGTGGAGGCAGTCAGCCAAATTCAGAACATGGGACATTCTTGTGGCTTCAGTAAGCCAATGGCATGGGGGGAAAGGGTCGGGATATGGGGAAGAGGAGATTTTTGAAATTAAAAGAGACTTCAAAAACATAATCAAATTCAAGGAAAGCAACTATAAAAAAAATATTTACAGACAATCAAAGAAAATTGAATTTGGAATTGTTTTGGAATGACATAAAGGAAGTATTGTTTTGTTAGGTGTGATAACGGCACTGTACTTATTTAAGACAATGCCTTTATTTTCCTTTGGAGATTCTTTGTGAATCAGT
>NW_007857147.1:0-636 GCF_000696425.1 Galeopterus variegatus
GCGGCGGTGCTCCCGCCAAGGGTTCAGATCCCATATAGAGACCGGTCCACTCACTGGTTGATCGCCATACGGGCGCGACACCGAGGGTTGCGATCCCGTTACCCGTCACTAAAAAAGACAAAAAAAAAGGAGAAAAATCCCAACTCAGCTTAAACCCCGCTCACTGCCCACCCCTCCCTCCGTAGCCAATAAGAACAGTCCAGCTCAGCTTAGCCCGCCTGTCCATTTTGCCTGCTTAATACATCGTAGTTGAGCCTTTGTCTCCTGGTGTGTTTCTCATTCTGCGTTCGGACTGGGTTTTTCCTTTCAAACATAATCTTGATTAAAAACCAGATTGGGACAACATAAATAAAAAAATGTATTGGCCCATTTCACTTACAAATGAGGCTGCAAAAAAACTAAATAAAATATCAGCTGAACCAATCCAACAATGTACTAAAAATGAGATATGTTTATCCCAGCAATGCAAGAAAGATTTACAGGAGAATGGATCAATATTATTCATCACAGTAAAGAGTAAACAAGGGCGGGCCGGCCTGTGGCTTGCTCATGAGAGTGTGGTGCTGATAACACCGAGGCCACGGGTTCAGATCCCATATAGGGATGGCCGGTTAGCTCACTTGGGAGAGCGTGGTG
>NW_007857148.1:0-636 GCF_000696425.1 Galeopterus variegatus
ATGGGCCATAATAATCATATACAGTGTATATTGACAAAATAAAAAATAAAAATAAAAAAAACAAAAAAAAATAAATTTTTCCAGTAAAAATCCACAAAAAAATAAATAAATAAAATAAAATAAATAGTGATGGGTAAACTGGCTTGGAATGCAAAATAAAATAAAATGTGTTCTTTATCATGCTCTTTATATCCAAAATTTCCAGAAGCTCCAAAGATTGAAATGCAGTATATACTCGTACACAACTATTTCAAAAAGTTCATGGAAACATGTAATTAAAAAACAATACAATTCTTGCCATGAACTTTTTGAAGACCTCGTGTGTGTGTGTGTGTGTGTGTGTGTGTGTCTGTGTCTGTGTCTGTGTGTGTTTATACACGAGTATATAGTGCATATATAGTTTTAGTAGTTTAAAATTTGGTGAATTTATTTATATATAATCTCGTTGCTTAAAAGAAACTTTCTAAGTAAGACGCACAATCCCAATGTCTAAAGGAAGAGGAAAATAAATTTGAATATATGCAAACTGGAAAAAATGTTGAAGTATATTTGGCAAACAAAGAGATAAAGTCATTAACATACACTACTGTACAACTCAATAAGTAAAAACAAATCAAAAGGAAAATGGTCAAATAT
>NW_007857149.1:0-636 GCF_000696425.1 Galeopterus variegatus
CTCTCCCTCTGAAAGAGGAATGGATACTCTGTTGATTTTTTACCTAGATGATCTGTCCAGCACTGAGAGGTGTGTTCAGGTCCCCACTATCATTGTAGAGCAGAGGCTGCTTCTGTCACTCTGGAATGGGCTTTGTGGAAAGAGACATCCTCTTATTGTTTCCTTCTTTTTTCCCTAGCAGGTATCTTGATTCTTAGCTCTTTCCGATGTACGTATCACACTTTTTATTTTATTAAAAATAAATAAATAAAATTTGATGATTCTGACTTCTTTGTTCATATTTCTTTAAAAGGATACACATTTGGGCCCTTTTACTTTATGAATGAAGTAAAACACACACACATAAAGGCAGCAGTCTTTATTTTATTTTATTTTATTTTTTTTCAATATACAATGTGGTTGATTATTGGGGCCCATTACCAAAACCTCCCTCCCCTTCCCTCTCCCCCCTCCTTCTCAGCAACCTCCTTTCTGTGTCCTTGTCATATCAACTTCAAGGAATTGTGATTGTTGTGTCTTATTCCCTCCCACCCCACACCCAGTTATTTGTATATTTATTTATTTATTTTTAGCTGCCACGAATAAGTGACAACATGTGATATTTCTCTTTCTGTGCCTGACTTGTTTCACTTAATA
>NW_007857150.1:0-636 GCF_000696425.1 Galeopterus variegatus
ATACAGTTCTGCTATTAACTGCATTCCCTCCACACAAGAGACTTGGTGGAATAATTAACTACGAGAGGGCTGATCCTTTCTGCTACATATTATTTTCTCTTTGAACAGTTTTGTTTCATCTAGTGGTACTTCTTGAATATCTTTTATTACTGGGCATTTTACCATGATTTATGTTGAAATTAACAGTGGGTTAGTTTCAGTATCTCTCTGTTTCAGTGCTAACATTTAAAATTAAACTAAAATACTTATTAACTAATTTTTTCTGCTGTACTAATCGCTTTTCCTTTAGAAATGCAAAATGCCATGCTGAGACCTAACAGAACACATTTCTCTGCCATGTTTGTTCCACAATAAAATTACTGTTAATACCTAGAAAATCTTTATCTTCATAAGTCTGTATTTGAGTTGGGGAAACTACACAGAGGAGACTCAGACACTGCCTTGGCTTTGGGACTGAAGAGATAGGCTTATTGTTACCTAAACAACTCTCATTTTGCTATTTGTTTAGTTGTCTTCTAACCAAGTAATATTCATTTAGAAGTGTGGAATGTGTAAAGACTGCTTTAAACCTCAATTGAAGGACCGGCCCGGTGGCGCACTGCTACAGTGCGCCGCTTGGGAGCACGGCGGCGCTCC
>NW_007857151.1:0-636 GCF_000696425.1 Galeopterus variegatus
GTTAATTTGAAATCTTTCTATTCTTTTGATGTGAGCACTTATTGAAATAACCTTCCCTCTTAGTACTGCTTTTGAAGTATCCCATAGGCTTTAGTAAGTTGTGCTTGTATTTTAATTTTTTTAAGGAATGTTTTGATTCCCTGCTTTATTTCTTCTTTGACTCATGGTTGTTCCAGAGCATGTTGTTTAATTTCCATGAATTTGTATAGTTTCCATAGTTTTGTTTGTTGTTCGCTTTGAATTTTATTCCACTGTGGTCTGAAAATATGCTTGACAGGATTTCAATCTTTTTCAATTTGTTGAGACTTGGTTTGTGATCTACATGTGGTCTATCCTGGAGAATGATCTTTGCACTGATGAGAAGAAAATGTATATTCTGTTGTTGTTGGTTGAAATGTTCTGTATATGTCTGTCATGTCCATTTGGTCTAAGATGTTGTTTAAATCCAATATTTCTCTACTGGTTCTTTGTGTAGATGATCTTTCCAATGCTGAGAGCGGTATGTTAAAGTCCCAGCTATTACTGTGTTGGGTCTATTTCTCCCCTTAGATCCAATAACAGTTGCTTTATATATGGGTGCTCCAATGTTGGGTACATATATATTTATGATTGTTACATCTTCTTGCTGCATTAATA
>NW_007857152.1:0-636 GCF_000696425.1 Galeopterus variegatus
CCCAACCCCATAGGCTTCTACCGTTCACTTCCTTCTATGTGTCAGAACTTTCTCATGCCAGCACCTCAGGGCCTGCCTGGGGACCTGGGTCATGGAGAATGGGACCGGACCCCCCTCCCACAACCAGGCACCCCACACCAGTGCCTTGGGGCCCACCCAGGGACCTGGGGCATGGAGAATGGGACCGGATCCTCCTCCCACAACCAGACATCCTGCACCAGTGTCTCAAGGCCTGCCCAGGGACCTGGGGTATGGAGCCGGGAACCAGACCCCCCCCCAACCAGGCACACCATGCCAGTGCCTCGGGACCCACTCAGGGACCTGGGGTATGGAGCTGGGGATCGAACACTCTCCACAACCAGGCACACCACCAATACCAAGGAACATGCCAAAAACATCTCCAGGTGGGTGGCCCGCCGCAGCCACCATGATAACATGGCTGCCACAAAGATGGCTAGATGCCACAACCACCACGCAGATGGTCCGCCAGCCACTGGAGTGCGTTAACACAAGGTGAGTCACCAGCAGAGATAAAGAAAGGAGGAGGATGTGTCCCTCCACAGAGCCCATTTCAGAGTGATGGAAGAGACATCTGCTCTGTGATAGTATTGGGGGACCTGATCATGCCTCTCAGCA
>NW_007857153.1:0-636 GCF_000696425.1 Galeopterus variegatus
TGGCTCCCGAGTGGTGGGGAGGAAGTGTACGACCTCCAGAGCACGTGGGGGTGGGAAAGAGAAAGCAAGGGTGGGGAAGGGGTGGGGGAGGACCGCAGGACAACAAGTCTAGTTCAAGAATGTATCAGTGGATAACTGCTGACTGCATGGGGGAGGGGGCTCTTGGGCACTCTTCAGCACGGACCTGTCATGAGACTATGGAAAATCACTGCGATGACTAGGGCAGATGCCACGAATTGATCACCTAAGCCCACCCTAACAATCCAGCTGGGAGCATTCCCGCACTGCCTCAGACAAACTCGGACCTCCTTCCCTCCTCCAAGACCCAGAGCACTTCTCACACCCTGCCAACACACTCTATTTTGATAACAATGACATTCCCACCGGACTGCAGGCTCCTGGAGGACACCTCTGCAGCACTGGCCGGCGCACGGAATGGCCCGACGGCCTTGTTGTTGCCCAACAGAACTCTGAGGTCCACTAACTGCAGGCCAGAGACACCTGTGCTCGAGCAACCTTGAGTCACCTGTGCTACCATTCACCGCACCCCAGGGACAAGCTAAGCTGCTTCTAACGAGCAGCACCGAGCTCGGCGCCTTCTGACCGGCGGCCACACGAGGGCGCTGTCGGCGCGCG
>NW_007857154.1:0-636 GCF_000696425.1 Galeopterus variegatus
ATTCAAGCTGCCCTGGGTGGGTGGGTGGGGTTCTCACTGATCCTTTCTGCAGCACAAGGAATCAGTTGCCCTTTTTCAAACAGAGTAAGGCTAGGTCTGTGAACAAAACTGACTCCATTTTCCTTGCAGAGGACTCTTTGTTACTTTTCCACTCCTCAGTCATGAGGCCCCCAGCCAAATGATTACCCGATGGGCTGCCCTGACAAAATAGACTGAGATAGGGAGGAAACAGATATTTACTGAGTTGCAAACCCCCTCCCCAAGGCTTGTTAACTATAATTGTAAAAGTTACAGATTAACCTTAAGACCCCTTTAGGAATTCCCACCTGTGAACAAAACATCAAGGTTACTGCTACAATGACCCTCCTGGGGTGACAATGATGAATACCACTGCCATTTTGGACCTACTGAGAATGTTCCCATGACGCAGCCAGGAAGAGCCGAACGGGACCACCTCCAGTGATGCTGGCCTGCCACCCCTTAACTCCTTTCCCTATAAAAGACCCTGAACATCTCCCCTCAGGGGCTAGCTTTACTGTTGCTACCCCCCTTATTATCTCCTCTTTTAATAAAACGCTTTCTTTACTGTTGGGTACATTGTTCATTTCTATTGTGGAGGTAGAGATAACCACCAAC
>NW_007857155.1:0-636 GCF_000696425.1 Galeopterus variegatus
TCAGACATTGTAGTTTTCATCTCTACATCTTCGATTTGGGTCTTTAAATTAAAAAAAAAAATCTTCCGTGTCTCTTCTGACCACATTCAATCTCTCCTCCAGCTTCTTGAGTATATGGAACTCAGTAATAATTATTCTTTTAATGTTTCTTTCTACTACTTATATCATCTGTGTCAATTTGAGGTCATTTTAATTGATCGATTGTTCTCATTATGGATTATACTTTTCCCGTTTCTTCGAGCTTTGTTCTGGGACACGGTTAAATTACTTGGAAACCATTTGATCCTTTTAGGGATTGTTCTTGAGTTTTTTCAGGCAGAACCAGCACGATATTTAATCCAGAGCTAATTTCTCCCCACCTCTGAGCACTCCGATGCTCTGTGAGTTATGAGGTTTTGCACTCTGGCTGATGGAAGCAGAAACTATTCTTCGTCTTTTATGAGCTCCAGGTATCATTCCTTCTAGTCTGTTCCAGAGCTTCTTTCCTTGGCCTCAAACATTTTTCTTTCATGCATTCATGGACTAGGTTCCAGGGGGACCCTCTGCAAACCTCCAGGATTCTTTCTCTTTGCTGTTCTCTCCTCTCTTGTACTTGACCTTGCAAACTCCAGCTGCTTTGGTCTCTGTGAACTTCAG
>NW_007857156.1:0-636 GCF_000696425.1 Galeopterus variegatus
ACTACCATGAATCAATAATTCCTTCCAATGCTCTCGTTATCAATAACATCATTAAATGGTCATTTTGCCATAAGCTTGGACTAAATGATTATGTGATGTTAAATATTTTTTCATGGATTAAAATCCCTCTTAACTGTAACTACTTAAAATTTGTACACTTTGAAATAATAAACAACCTGTCTCAAAATTTTCCACTTAAAATTTTCGTTCTTTTTTTTTTTTTGGTCACAATACCAGAAGGCATTCCTGCAGGCCTATGCCAAGTACTAACTGCATGCAGAACTGAATGCTCCAATTTGCATTCTCCAAAAAAGGGCAGCTCAACCAGATTTAATGTATTTTGGCTGGCAATTTGTATGCTTAGTCTCTGCCCAACATACTTTACTTTGAAAGAGCCAAGCTATCAAGCCTAAAATTATAGTTATAATAGGAAGCCTGATGGAGTTATTTCCACTGATATTGTACCAGCTCTAGCAGTAGCATAATTTGTATCTTGAAGACATGGGAGTGTTCCTTGTGGAGAAAAAAAGAATGGTGGATTTTATAATGATTATTTTGGAGAATTCATCTTTTTTACCTTTCCACAAATGCTAGAGCATTTGGGGGATATTTCATCATTTATATATAATCATAAAT
>NW_007857157.1:0-636 GCF_000696425.1 Galeopterus variegatus
CCCTACTGTCTCCCCTACTGGCTGGTTAGATCCCCAGGGTGGGAATGTGCCTGACCTCCAGCTGGGGTGTTTCAGAGGGTCAGTTTGACTTTGTGTGCCCACTCCCTGGGGGCCGGGTTTGGCGTGGGCTGGGAGAGCAAGGGGTGGAGGGAGGCGTGAGTCTGTTACATGCAAACATTGTGGATATGCCCAGTTCTGTGACCCTGTTTTGGTATTTCTCCATTTTTAATTTTTCTATGACCCTAGAAATGATGGGCAAGGCCCTGCTGTCTATCGTCATTTCTGAAAGGCCCTGCCTAGCCTTGAGCAAGTCATGTTTATCCCATTGTGTGGAATATTCATAAAGCAAATGTACTTCACAGGGCCTGGTTTTCCAAAGCCTGGCAGTGTCAAATATTGACCTTGCAAAGGACAGGAAATTTTCCTCAGGCTATAAAGTCTCTGGTGTAAGATAAAGATTTGTGGCACAGCAAGGTTGCTGGCTCAAGGACAGGCAGGTTACTGATTGATGTGTGTAGATACTGGAAAATTGCTGGAGGGAGAAGGAATGTTTGCTAAAATCAAGCTTTTGTTGTTGGATCACTTAATTGTCTAATGGAATGTCATCTGACTTATTTCACTGAAAGTTACCAGCCT
>NW_007857158.1:0-636 GCF_000696425.1 Galeopterus variegatus
TTGATCCAGCCATACCTGAAGTTTGTTGATCTGTGGGCTTTAAAAAAAGTTTTTAAATAAACTTTTATTTTATAATAACTTTAGATTTGTAGATAAGTGTGAGGCTACTACAGATAATTTCCATATATTACACACCTCATTTCTTCTATTGTTAACATCTTAAAGTAGTATGGTACATTACAACTAATAAGCCAAAATTTATGTTATTATTAACCAAAATTCATACTCTATCCAGATTTTCTTAGTTCTTACCTAATGCCCTCTCCCTGTTCCAAGATCCTGTATAGCATACATTATATTTAGTCATCATGTCTCCTCAGGCTTCTCTAGACTGTGACAGTTTCTCAGGTTTGCCTTGTTTTTACGACCTTGATAGTTTTGAGAAGTACCATTCAGATATTTTGTAGAATATTCCTCAATTAGAGTATCTGATGTTTTTCTCATGATTAGACCAGGATATGGGTTTTGAGAGGAAGGCCATGTGGTAAAGTACCACTGTCATCACATCACATCAAGGGTACATATTATCAGTGTGACTTATCACTGTGTATGTTAATCTAGATTACCTGGCTTAGGTGGTGCTTATAGGTTTCTCCACTGTACAAGTTACTCTTTCTTTCCCTTTCCATACTTTGT
>NW_007857159.1:0-636 GCF_000696425.1 Galeopterus variegatus
TGGTCTAGGGTGTAGATTAAATCCTGTGTCTTTTTGTTGACTTGTTGTCTGGAAGTCCTGTCCCATACTGAGAGGAGGTGTTCAGATTATTCACTATTAATGTATTAGGTCCTATCTCCTTCTTTAGATCTAAGATTGTTTGCTTGATATATCTTGGGTGTGTACATGTTTATGATTGTTATGTCTTCTAGCTGGATAGTTCCCTTTATCATTGTATAATGGACTTCTTTGTCTTTTTTTAATGTTTTTTTGGTTGAAAGTCTATTTTGTCTGATATAAGAATAACTACTCCTTCTTGTTTTTGGTTTCCATTTGCATAGTATATCTTTTTCCATCCCTTCACTTTTAGACTAGGTGTCTCTTTATAGGTGAGGTGGGTCTCTTGAAGACAGCATATACTTGGGTCTAGCTTTTTAATCCAGTCAGTTAGTCTGTGGCTTTTGAATGTGGAGTTTAGACCATTCACATTTAGAGTAGTTATTGAGAAGTTTTGTTTAATTCCTGTCATTTAATTGCTACTTGTTTAGGTGGTTTAAAAATCTTCTGATCATTATTTCCCTGGTTATTTCTCTTCCTCAATGTTAGTTGGGAATTTAAGGTGGAATGATTTAGCTTCTTTCTCTTTCTTGCTGGCAT
>NW_007857160.1:0-636 GCF_000696425.1 Galeopterus variegatus
GCAGCAGTCTCAAGAGGATTAAATGAAATGTGTGTTTATGTAAAAACACATATTTATGTATTGATGTATAAATTTTGGATATATGTATATATGCATACATACAGATTCATGTATGAATAAATATACATCTATATGTATGTCAGAAGTATGATGATGGTGAAAGACTAAGAGGATCCACGTGTACAATATGAGTCCACACTACACCATACTCAGGCTATTATTGCCCCTGGGAGAGGGCAGCAGATTGAGATGCAGGTGATGGTTAAAGGGAATTTTAACTAAGTACAAAATATTTTTCCTTTTTAAAACAGTGGGGGTAAACAAATATTAAAATTTTTAAAACAGTGGCTGTAAACAAATATTAAAAAATAATAATAGCTGTTAATTTTATGGTGAAAATGCATTTTACACTCTCCTTTCTAGTTTTCCATAAACTTTCAAAGTCTTACCAAATAAAACAAACAAACAAAAAGAAAAAACCAAAAACCAAAACCCCAAACTTCATGCTAGCTACAAGATCCTAAAGATGTGTTGCTGTCTTTATACAATTTCCTCCTTGTTACTGAGTAGTAGCCATGACAGATATATTGTCCCTTGAGTATCCGATGGCTTCTGAACATGCCAGAGTTTCAGCAA
>NW_007857161.1:0-636 GCF_000696425.1 Galeopterus variegatus
CGCGCTTCCCAAGCGGCGCACTTATCCAGTGCGCCACCGGGCCGGCCCCAGTAGTGTTAATTCTAATTACACATTATTGGTTTAACACCCAGAATTCATTCCATGTAATTCTCCAAGTTAACAAGAAAAAAAAAATCAGTTATTTTGATAGATGAAGAAAATAAATTTGGCCAAATACAATATACAAATTATACTTTATAAAAGTAACCTCTAACTATACTAGTAATAAAAGGGAGCTTCCCTCATCCCATTAAGACTATGCATAAAATCTTATTGTAACTCGTGCACTTTATGGTGAAATACCGAATTACTGAAAATGTTCAATTAAAATAGGGATTGAAGAAAAGATGTCCACTCTCATCCTTTCTATTTTTCATTGTAATGGAGAATCTAGCCGGTATAATGGGCCAAGAAAAGAAATGAATGTCACAAAGTTAAAAAAAAGAAATATTCTCAAGCAACATAATTACATACCTAAGAAATAATAAGAAAGAACCTATAGACAAACTTAGAGTAAATATATTACTTATCAATATCATTGGATATAAAGCCAAAAGGAAAAAAAAAGCACACTTATAAATAGTATCAATAAACAAATATCTTAAAATGTTACTATTTGGAATAGAACTAAAATAC
>NW_007857162.1:0-636 GCF_000696425.1 Galeopterus variegatus
CTCTGAACTTTGGTCCCTCTGCTGACTGCCCTTGTTTTCTTGGGCGAGTTATTTCATTTCTGACCTCACTCTCTTCACTTGTGAGAAAAGATCCTGTTTCACAGGTTTCTCAAATACAACAACATCATGAAACAGCTAGTAGGTTTTCTGAAATGTTTTGTGATTGCCATTGTTTGAAATTGGAAAAGAGGATATATCACTGTTAAAGTCAGTCTGGACCAAAATCATGCTGACTTTCCATCTCTCACCTGATATTTTCTCTTTTTATTTAACCTTCTGTTAAGCTAAAGCTAGCACTCACAGGCCCCTCAAGCCCGTTGTACACACTGGGTCACAAACCCCTCACACGCAAGTCCACAAGCTAGGTAATAGGGAAAGATCCTGGGAGCCATGGGTAAAATATTAATAGGCTTTATTCAGAGCTAGGAGCAGCTACCCTGGTGGCCTCCTGCAGCTTCCTGAGAAGCGAGGTGTATCAGAGCTGTTAGTCCTTTACACTTAGGTCCATAACCCAGGACACCTGGGTGCCTATATGCAATTACATTAGATAGTAACCAAGGAACACCTGGGCGCATGTGGCTTTTTACAGCAAATGCTCGGCAACGTTCTGAACATCTGAGGGGTCCTGATCATTTT
>NW_007857163.1:0-636 GCF_000696425.1 Galeopterus variegatus
TGGTTAGCCATTACAAGATAAGTTCTCCAATTCTTTAAAAATTCAATCAAATATAAACTTTGAGCAGCCCAAGTGCCGTCTGTATGTGGTGTCCCCCTTACCGGAGCATGGGAGGTCAGCCGCTGGTGGAACCGGGAGACCCTGCCAAACACTTCCTGACAGTACCGGTGCAGCTCCTCCAGCTCGTCTTCGATCAGCACAGCGTCAAGGGGCTCACTCTTCTGAATTAGCTGCTCCCCAAACACGATGAGCTGATCAATCTTATTGGTATTTAATGTAATTTCCTGTTGGAAGCCCTATTTAGAAGATAAGAAAGAAAGGACTTCAAAGAAAGAAAATTTCCCTGAGCATCCAGTGTCTGTTTCTTATAACAGGACCACGGGAAAAAAATCCACATGTCATTATTGTCTTCTTCCTTCACCTAGTACTTTAGCTTCATCAATTATTAACTAAGTGACAATGACAATTTACTAATTTAAAATAATTGTACATATTTTTCCCCCATCCTTCTGGGCATTGACTTTCCCAATTAAAAGAATTCTAAAAGTTTGACATGAATGGACATTTACAGTTATTAGGTGTGAGGGAGAGAATCTGTCTTATCCACACTTGGTGGAAACAAAATTTCCTGTAATA
>NW_007857164.1:0-636 GCF_000696425.1 Galeopterus variegatus
TATCACATGATGAGGCTGAGCAAGAGCGCTTTAACATGCTTCCTTGTTCTCCTTATAAAGCCATCAGCCTTTGTATTTGTGTGTTGTCTCTGTGTTGCTCTTCCCTTAGGTTTACAGAAGTTTTACTCCTTTATCTCTTCAGATCTTTACTGAGATTATCAGTCAGGTTGGGTTAGGTTATGCTGAAGTAACAAAAAAGCCCTTAATCTCAGTGGCTTAACCAACCAAAATTTATTTGTCTTCATGCTACATGTCCATTGGGGTTAGCAGGGGTGCTCTGCTCCTCAGAGTCCCTTGGGACCAAGGCTGATGGAGGCTCTATCACATCACAGATTCCACAATCACCAGAGCACGATGCGCCGCCATGGGAGAAGCGATGCTCATCACTTGTGCTCACCTACCCCAGGCCATAGCAAGTCAACAGCCGCACCTAATAGGCAGCACAGATGTGGGATCCTACCTTAAATCCAGCAGAGAGAGCTCGAAATATATGGTCAACTCTGACTCCCTGTAGTAGATTGAATTATATCCCCCCAAAACTCACTGAAGTTTGAATTGTGTTCCCCAAGTTTCACGTATTAGAAACTTGGCCCCCACTGTGACTGTTAAGAGGGTGAGAAATCCTATTATGGTAAT
>NW_007857165.1:0-636 GCF_000696425.1 Galeopterus variegatus
CTGTTTAGCTTTTGAAAGAGCATTTTACATGTTTTAAGCCTCCCATTTTCTCACCTGATTACCACCAATGAAACTGGTTTGCACGGTATAATTGAGGGTGAGTGATAGATTAACAGGCAGCATTTTCCTATCTATTTGGTTCATTACACAGTTGCACACCTTACAATCAAAGGGGTCTTAGATTTGATGAAATACACTAGTTTACTAAAACTAGATAATCTAAAGGCACCTTTCTTCAAAGGTGCCTTTCCTTCCCTCTGAACAGTGCTCAACCTCTACAGGACGGACAATTCTGAGGAAGGCCAAAAAGTCAGGGTTTTCCCAGGAAAACCCAAGCAATTCTAAGTCTTCAGAATGGAAGTGCTTTCATACAGAATCAGAAGTTTGCACAGCTGCTGGAAGGAAGAGGGCCAAGGTGAGGGAAGAAGTTTCTAGAAATCCGGGAATGCAAGGGTGGCAGGAGAGCTCCCCCAATGGTCTCGGCTGCCTGCACGACTAAAGCGGGTGAATCTCAAGATGACATCAAAAGGCCGCTGGCAACCCTCACATCTGCCTTTTGCTGATGCTCAAGGACTGTCCTGTGCAGCTACCAGAGGAAAACTGCTTCTGCTTAACTTCCTCCCTCCAAAATCGTGA
>NW_007857166.1:0-636 GCF_000696425.1 Galeopterus variegatus
GGAGCGCCACCGCGCTTCCCAAGCGGCACACTGTAGCAGTGCGCCACCGGGCCGGCCCATGATCTCTATTCTTAAACTACTATGAGAGTCAAGTACAGGTAGCTGTGAGAACATGGAATAGGAGAGTCAGGGAGGATTCCCCTAGGAAAAGACACAAAGTAAGATTTGGATGAATAGGAATTGGCCAGATAAAGAGTGGAGAGCCTTTTAAAAAGTGTAAAAGCTGGGCCAAGCCCGTGGCGCACTTGGGAGAGTGCAGCGCTGGGAGAGCAGCAGCGCTCCCGCCGCAGGTTCAGATCCTATATAGGGATGACCAGTGCGCTCACAGCGCTCACTGGCTGAGTGCGGTGCGGCCGGTCTCAAAAAGGACAAAAAAAAAAGTGTAAGAGCAGATGTGTTTGAGGAAGAAAGGCCAGTGACTGAATTATGTTGACCACCGAAAAGCAAAAACCCTTCAGTCCTTCCAGAAACTTCTGTTACTTTTTCATAGTTTAGTCTTAAGAAAGAGATCCCATTCTGACATCTGCTGGCTAGTGTATATACTGTAGTTCCAAATTCCACTACATAAGAACCTTCAGTGACCTATTTTTTTGAAGGCTGCTATAATAAATTTGAAATAAAACACAAGGTCTTTTC
>NW_007857167.1:0-636 GCF_000696425.1 Galeopterus variegatus
GAAGAGAAGGAAATAAAGGGCATCCAGATTGGAAATGATGAAGTCAAGCTGTCCCTTTTTGCCGGTGATATGATCCTATATATTGAGCAGCCTAAAGCTTCTATTAAAAAACTCCTAGAGTTGATAAACAATTTCAGCAAAGTTGCAGGGTACAAAATCAACACACAAAAATCAGTAGCATTTCTTTACTCCACCAGTGAACATGCAGAAAAAGAAATCAAGAAAGCTAGCCTATTTACAGTAGCCACCAAGAAAATAAAATATTTAGGAATAAAGCTGACCAAGGATGTGAAAATTCTCTATGAAGAGAACTATAAACCACTGTTGAGAGAAATTAAAGAGGACACAAGAAGATGGAAAGATATACCATGCTCTTGGATTGGAAGAATTAACATTGTGAAAATGTCCATATTACCCAAAGTGATCTACGAATTCAATGCAATCCCCATCAAAATTCCAATGACATTTTTCTCTGAGATGGAAAAAGCTATCCAGACATTTATATGGAACAACAAAAGACCACACATAGCCAAATAAATCCTGAGCGAGAAAAATAAAGCTGGTGGTATAACACGACCTGACTTTAAACTATATTACAAAGCTATAATAACCAAAGCAGCATGGTACTGGCATAAA
>NW_007857168.1:0-636 GCF_000696425.1 Galeopterus variegatus
AGATAAATTTGAGTAACCCAAACCAATGGGGAAACATCATGACACCTGCAGGCAGGACCTCTAAGTTGAGTCCCCAGATTAAAAGAGCAGCCCCCATCACACCCCATCAAAGTCAGCTAAAAGTCCAGCATGTGCAGCTGATTTTAAAAATAACACGTGAATTTAGGCGATCAAATTTGTCTACAGGCTGGAGTGTGTTTTTCTTTCATTATGTTTCTCATTTACTGTGATATTGATTCTGAATGCTCCGAAGCTGGCAGATCTCTTCCTTGAAATAGCAAAAGTCACAGTCATTAAGGGGAGAGAGCAGAACAGAACACAAGAAATATGAAGTCCTGGAGAGAATGAGGCTTATCCTGAAGATTCTCGGTCACCTCTTCCTCGGGTTTTCTTCACACGCAGTTGGCAGCCAGGAATGGAGTAACTGAAGCAGGTCATGTGGCCAGCTCACCCTTCGCTAGCATTTTGGGGTCCTCTATATTCAGAGCCCTGAACTCTCCAAGGTCAAAGGCAGTGTGGATCCTATGCCCAAATAAAATTCCCACGCATTCTTACAGGAAAGGCCCGTGTTAGGGCATTATGTAGCATAAGAATGTTCTTTAAACAATAGCTCTTATTGGCATCCAAAAAGCCTGC
>NW_007857169.1:0-636 GCF_000696425.1 Galeopterus variegatus
GTCTACCTGATATGGAAAATCTCAACACATTAAAACATAGGAATCACGCAGGTAGCATTCTCTGAGCGCAATAAAACTAATTTGAAATCAAGTGACTATATAACTGGAATCCTTTATTTTTCATGGCTGAAATATAATTTCAAATATGAATGGGTAAAAAGGGAAATAGCAATAAAAAAATGAGAAAATAAATAGGACCAAATTCATTGTGTATCAAAATCAGTAAATCCCATTAAAATGAAATTAGAGAATAATTTATAGACCAAAATGTTTATGTTAGAGGAAAAAAGAAAAGCTAAAACTTAATGAAATAATCATTCAACTTTAGAATGTAAAAAATTAACAGTAATTAATAATAAGCACAGAAAATAAAGAGGCGAACATACAAAAGCAAAGCAAAGAAAACAAACAAAAAACAATAAGCCTCTGTTCTGCAAAATTCTAGAGGACATTATTTAAATTGTAATCTAGGTACATGATGCCCCACCTCACAGTGTTTATTTAAACAATCTAACACAGCAGCCTTGACAAACTTATAATTAACAATGTCAAGGGTTCCGAGAATTAGTACTCAAAAAATGTTGCTGCAGCAAGTCAATAAATATGTATAGCTGGTAAAAACACATGCGCGTGTGC
>NW_007857170.1:0-636 GCF_000696425.1 Galeopterus variegatus
TAACAAAAGAAAACAGGAGTAGCTATATTGATTTCAGACAAAGACTTTGAAGCAAGGAGAGTTATGAGGAATAAAGAGGTGCATTACATAATGATGAAGAGGTTAATTCCCCAAGAAGACCTAATGATGAATAAAGTGTATGTGCCTAATAACAGAGCATACCATACATTTAAGCAGGAAATTGTACCTATTCTCTATAATCTCTTCCGGAAGATAGAAACAGAGGGAATTCTTCATAACTCACTCTATGAGGCCAACATTACTCTAATACCAAAACTAAGCAAAGACATTACAAGAAAATATATGCATAAATATAATTATATGCCATGACCAAATTTATTTATTCCAAATATACACTGATCATTCTTTATATTTAAAGTGGGTTTTTCTGTAGACAACATATAGCTGAGTCTTGTTTTTTGACCCACTCTGACAATTTCTAACTTTTAATTGTTGCATTTGGACCACTGACGTGCAAAGTGACTATTGACATAGTTGGATTAGTATCTACCATATTTGTTACTATTTTATCTTTGTTGTCCTTGTTCTTTGTTCCTATTTTTGTCTTGCAGTTCTTTTCTGCCTTTTCTGGTTTTAATTGAGCATTTGATCAGATTCCTTTTTTCTCTTTTCGTA
>NW_007857171.1:0-636 GCF_000696425.1 Galeopterus variegatus
GTCTGAAGAGTTTACTGAGATCGATGAGCTTTGTTAGAAGAGTTTACTTAGATCGATGGGCATGGCCTGATGCGTTTACGTAGATAGATGAGCTCGATCTGATGAGTTTAGTTAGATTGATGAGCTCAGTCTTATCAGTTTACTTAGATCGATGAGCTCGACCTGATGAGTTTACTTAGATTGATGAGCTCGGTCCGATGAGTTTATTTAGGTCGATGTGCTTGGTCTGATGAGTTTACTTTGATCGATGGGCTTGGTCTGATGAGTTTATGTAGATAGATTAGCTTGCACTGATGAGTTTACTTAGATCGATGAGCTTGGTATGATGAGTTTAATTAAATCAATTATCTTACTGTGATGAGTTTACTTAGATGGATGAGCTTGTTCTGATTAGTTTTCTTAGATCAATTAGCTCAGTCTGATGAGTTTACATAGATTGATTAGCTTAGTCTGATGAGTTTACTTAGATCGATGAACTTGGTCTGATGAGTTTAATTTGATTGATGATCTTGGTCTGATGAGTTTACTTAGATCTATGAGCTTGGTCGGCTGAGTTTGCTTAGATCGATGAGTTCGTCCGATGAGTTTATTTAGATCGATGAGCTCGGTCTGATGAGTTTAATTAGATCGATGAGC
>NW_007857172.1:0-636 GCF_000696425.1 Galeopterus variegatus
GCCCCTGCGCTGAACAGCTGCACACCCACGTGTCCTGTGCAGGGCGTTGCTGTCCTCGTCCTTGTGGCGAGCTGAGAGTTGATTAAGCAAAAGAGAGAGAGAGAGAGAGAGACGTAGCCCTGACATAACAGGAGGGCCGGGTTCTCCCCCGTGGGGCCGAGCGTGCCCAGTGGAGAGATCCAAACCCGACGGGGGACCCGGGGACTGTGAGGCTTGGGGACAGTGACGTCGTCCCCCGCCTCTGCGGGGCGCACTCGGCTGAAGCCGGGGACTCGCCCGGGCCGCGCTGTGGGAACGGCCTGTCACACGCTGTGGGGTGTCCCTGCAGACCCCATCCCTGCAGACCGCGTGGCGTCCGGCCTCACTGCCCTGTGCCGTGTCCCTCCCGCGTCGCGCTGGGCACTCTGCGTGTGTGCTCAGTGCTCGCTCCGCTTGAAGCCCACTGCCCCTCGGGGAGCACCTTTGAGGGGCCGAGTTCCAGATCCGTCGGCTCAGTCCCGGGGCGGCCTGCCGGGATGAACTCTCTGCTCACTGGCTGTCACCTGGGCCAGGTGGTCAGCCTGTCCCGCCTCGGGTTCCTCATTTGTAAGACTCGGGAGGTAACAGGCCTGCCTGGTGAGGCTGCGGTGAGGATTA
>NW_007857173.1:0-636 GCF_000696425.1 Galeopterus variegatus
TTTCTCCCACACCTCAGCCCCTGGCAATCACCATTCTACTCACTGTATGCGTGAGTTTTTTTTCTGTTTGTTTGTTTGTTTTGCCTTTTTTATGACTGGTAAGGGGATCGCAACCCTTGGCTTGGTGTCGCCCGCACCGCGCTCAGCCAGTGAGCGCACCAGCCATCCCCATATAGGATCCAAACCCGCGGCGGGAGCGCCACTGCGCTCCCAGCACCGCACTCTCCTGAGTGCACCACGGGGCCGGACCGTATGAGTGAGTTTTTTAGATTTCGTATGAGTATGTGAAACCTTACAGTTTTCATCCTTCTGTGCCTGGCTTATTTCATGTAGCATGATGTCCCCTAAGTTCATCCATGTTGTCACAAACAACAACAGACATTTAAATTGTTCACGTACCATGGCTTTGTAAATACTGCTGCAATGAACGTGGCACTGCAGACATCTTTTTGATGCACTGGTTTCATTTCCTTTGGATATATATCCAGAAATGGGATTGCTGGAACACATGGTAGATCTATTTTTAATTTTTTAAGGAACTGGTAGTGGCTGTACCATCTTTTATTCCAACCAATGGTGAATAAGGGTCCCCTTTTCTCCACATCCTGGCCAACACTTGTTATTTTTGACCTTTTG
>NW_007857174.1:0-636 GCF_000696425.1 Galeopterus variegatus
CCCCACCATGGTAGGTTAGGACCCCCTACCTCCACCCCCTCACTTCCCCCACATTACCTTCCCCCACCAAATGAGCACACGTGCCATCCTGTCTTTCTCTGGTCCCATTCCTGCCCCACCTTCCATACTGCCAATGGCAGGGAGCTCCTTTCCTGCTTGGGCAGCTTAGGGAAGTGGAAAGGACTGCTTCCCTGTAGCTCCTGCTCCATGTCAGTCGTCTGACCATCCACCCAGCCTGAGAGGGCACAGCACTAGGGGCTCAGGGGTCCTTGCCCTCCAGGAGTTCCCCATGGGTAGCAGCCCCTCCGTCTTGACGCTATTTCCCCTTTCCCTTACCCCATTGCTCACGATGAGTGCGCATTGGTCCTGCCCCCTTCTGCCAGACCCTGAGCCCACTGAGAGCCTAGGGCCTGAGTGACTCGTGTCTGCTCCCTGCAGCCTGAGTCCAGCCTCCTGAAGGCTAGCCGAAGGCAGCCCCTCCAGGGGCTTGGGTGGTCTCAGGAATGGGGAAATATTCTAAGGTGGAAACCCCCCTGGGCCTAGCACCAGGGCTGCTGGTGGTGGGGGAAGAGGAAAGCCCAGCCCAGCCCCAGCATGGCATGGGGTGGAGAGCTGAGCAGAGGGCTCAGCCACCTG
>NW_007857175.1:0-636 GCF_000696425.1 Galeopterus variegatus
AATTAGCCGAGGGCACCCAGGGGGCCACCTGCATCAAGGCCTCTCAGGTCCTGTTAGCCACATTGTCTGAGAGGTCAAGCCCGCGGCTCTTTAAGAGATACCGCAAGGCCTTAAAGGCCGGGTCAGCATGCTTTCCAACACTGTTTCCCATATTGCAAAGTAAGCAAAGGAGAGGAGCCTTCACCCACATGGGCTGCCGCTACTGGGGACACTACTGATGAGACCTTCAGAGTCCACCGGGGAGTTGCCCCGGCCAGGATTCGTCAGTTGTCTCACTTTCATTTTCCCGTTCGCTGAAGGTCCAAGAAAGTGAAAGAGGGCAAAGCAAGAAAGGTTAAGGCGAAGGTAGGGGAGGGTCGACATGACCCAGGATACTCACCCCGACAAATTTGACTACTCCCAGGCGATGTTCTTCTGAGGAGAACTCCACACCGTGGCTCAGTGGCCTTTTTGTCACCCTTCTTTTTCGGCCACACAGCGGACCAGTTGCCCTAACCCTCGTGTCCCTGTCTGGGTGCCAGCTGCAGGGGGTCAGGAGCGGCGGGCCCCGAACCTCCCAGTAGCCCCTTTTATCTCCCCACCATGGGATGAGCAAGAGAGGGAACCGGTAGGATGACTCCTGCCACCCTAGTGGCC
>NW_007857176.1:0-636 GCF_000696425.1 Galeopterus variegatus
GTGTGTGTGTGTGTGTGGTAAAAGCACCCAAAATCTACTCTCCTGTCAAATTTACAGTGTTCAGTACAATATTCTTAACTATAGTCATCACGCTGTACATTAGATCTGTAGACTTGTTCATCCTACATGACTGCAACTTTGTACGCTTTGACAAACATCTCCTCCATTCCTCTCCCCTCCCACAGTAACCAACATTCTACTCTGTTCCTATGTATTTGACTGTTGTAGATTTCCATGTGTAAGTGAGATCATGCAATATTTTTCTTTCTGTGTCTGGCTTATTTCTCTCAACATAATGTCTTCTTTGTTCACTCATTTTGTCACAAATGGCAGTATGAGGGTACTTCAAAAAGTTCATGGAAAAATAGGATTAACAGATAATATGAATCTTTCCATGAAATTTTCAAAGTATCCTCATGTATACATATCTACATCTATCTATCTATCACAATTTCTTTATCCATTTCTCTATTAACAGAAAGGTAGGTTTCTTCTATACCTTGGCTATTGTGAATAATGCTGCAATGAACATGGGAATCTGGATATCTGTATGAGGTACTTGTTTCATTTCCTTCGGATATATAAGCATAGGAGAGATTGCTACATCATATGGTAGTTCTTTTTTTAATTTTTTGA
>NW_007857177.1:0-636 GCF_000696425.1 Galeopterus variegatus
CACACCCATTCTCCAAGACATCGCTGTCCTCGACTCGACTACCATTGGGTTTGGGACATCGTTCTCAACCTCCACGGGATTGCTGTCCCCAACTCAACCTCCATTTCGTCGGAGATATCACATTCAACATTCATGGCCTCGCAGTCCTCACACTCAACCTCCACTGGGATGCAGATATCACAGACAACCTCCATTGGCTCGCTTCCTCGCACTCAACCTCCATGGCCTCACTGTCCTCGACTCAAAATCCATTGGGCTTGGTTCATCGCACTCAACCTTCATGAGATCGCTGTCCTGAACTGAACCTCCATTGTTTTGGGGACATCCCATTCAACCCCCATGAGCTCACTGTCTTCACACTCAGTTTCTATTGGCTCATTGTTCTTCCACTCAAGCACTTTTTGCTTCTTTTCTCCACTCTCCAGCCCCATTTTCTCACTGTCCTCATACTGAATCTCCATGCGCCCACTCTTCTTGCACTGAACCTCAATGGGTTCACTGTCCTCTCACTCAAACTCTGTTATGTCAGGGTCATTTTTATCAACCTTTGTTGGTTCGCTATCCACACACTCAAACACCAGTGGATTGAGACATCACAGTCAACCTCCACTGGCTCTCTGTCCTCATACTCCAACT
>NW_007857178.1:0-636 GCF_000696425.1 Galeopterus variegatus
ATGTCACACTGGTTCTTTAAGGACATCTTCTCAAATAGCTAAAGCTTTCAGGTAAATTGGCCTCTGAGCTCTAGAGATGGAGACCAACATAATTTCACACCACAGGTGCCTATGTCAAATGTGCTGTGGAAGGCCCTTATCCTACACTGTTTCAATATGTTCAGATACTTCCTCCATTATGGCAAGATGAATTCCAGCTATGACATAAACTGGCTTCAGTTACTCTGCTCAGAACACAGGAACCAAAATAAAGAAGGATCCAATAAACAGGAACCCAATGCACTGAATTGAAAAACAGTATTTGTGACTTCTAAGCAAGGTGTTCGATTTTGTAAACATTACTTATTCTCTTTGAACCATAGTCTACCACCACAAAATTTAGGTTTTGTATGTCTTCCCTACTGAAACATATGCACACATATGTGCACACAGACCATTTGCCAATGTTGATTTTTTCCCTAAAAATGAAAAATCAAGTTCAATATTCTCATTCTTCAGTATAAATCAAGGGCCTTTGGAAACTCTGCAATACTAGATGTATTTTTGGACGAGTCATGAAAAAGCCCAAGCCCTCCTTTATGTGATAAAACTATTGAGCTTACATTTATTATGGCTCAGCTGAAGCAAAAGTAATCC
>NW_007857179.1:0-636 GCF_000696425.1 Galeopterus variegatus
GCCTATTAATATCCTATTAATTCTTGTTAATTAATAAGGGACTTGTTCGATACAGAGCAGATCTTCTCCAACTGTTTCTGTGGTGGAGGGTCAGGGTTTTGGTTGGTTGTTTGTTTCCCATCTGTAGTAAACCTATACTTTCTTAAAATAAAACTGAATCACTAGCAAATAATACTTTGTATTATTTTCTAGCAATAGTGTGAGTCCTAACAATGATGTCCCAGGTTCACCATCATGGTCTTCTTTGCCTTGTATGACTCAAGTCATTTTGGGAACTTCATTGTATAAAAGGGAATTATTGAAATCTTTGGGGAAGGTGGATTGCTGTCGTACTGCTCGATATTTGGATCAAGACCCTTTCCAGAGAGTTGATTGTGGTCTGAAATGTGTAACCTGAGGAAATGAGGGTTCCTTCCTAAAACAGGAACTGTTAGGGGATCACTTGCCACAACAAGCCACAGAAGCAGGAGACAGGGAGAAGTGAGTGATGTCTCTGTCAGAGAGAGGGAGGCAGCACGGTGAAGGACCCGGCAGGGACAGGCCCATCAGAGCCTTGCAGACCACATTAAATGACAACACGTGGGACCCAGTGGGAAGCTGTTGTTGTATTCAGGAAAGTAACAACCGATAACAGAA
>NW_007857180.1:0-636 GCF_000696425.1 Galeopterus variegatus
TTTGTCTCTTCCCTCTTGTTTTAATGGTTTCAGTCTTATAGAATATTGCTAACTAATTATAATCCTTGTTAGAAGCAGGCAACTCATAAGTGCATAAGCACATACATTTCACACACATACACATGCACACAGGGAGAATATTTCGTTAATAATCTGATAGACACTGAAAGCTCGAGCTCCCCTGATGACGTCAGGACCATGACAGAACAGATCTGGAGAGACAAACCTGACTCAGACAGGAGGAGGCAAGGAGGTCGTGTGTCTGGTCTCAGCAGCTGCCCAGGAGCTTCCTGGAGGTGGCCTCATGGGTGGCAGCTCTGCAGCATACTCCACCACAGGGAACCAGAAAGGGGGAAAACAGGAAAAATCACAGTTTGCAATCCAAATAAATCCCAAAGGATTTATGACTTAATCTTAGTGCAGTAGTACTGAAAGAAACACAATCCAGTTAACTAAAAGTAATTTAAAAAGCAATTTTAATCTTTACTTGTTCTCTCACGGATCATTAAAGGGATCCAATTCATAATCTACAGCAATGGAAAAATCCCCTTTCTTCTCCTTTTCAATTTTTTTACACACACAACACACCACACACGGGGTCTCCAGAGCTTCTCTTTCCCTAAACCCCTCACTCAA
>NW_007857181.1:0-636 GCF_000696425.1 Galeopterus variegatus
CTTAATTTAAATAACTTTTACATGATATTTTAAATCTTTTATATTTATTATTGATAATTTGTATTTTTTCTTTTAATATTAATAGGAAATCATGAATAATTTCTTACAAACTAACTTTTTGAAACATATGCATATGGCTTATTTATATTTAACTCAATTTACATTTTTGTATATTTAAGTTTTTATGTTATCATTACAATTACATATTATTTTCAATAACACTATCACTCTTTTCAACATAAATTATGTGAAAATTTTGATTATAACAATTATTTTTTCTGAAATAAAGACAAGAACGTAATAACTTCGTATAGCATACATTATACGAAGTTATACGAAGATCAGGTCATACTTGGGAGTAAGGTTGGTCTGAATCTAATGGAAATGTGTCCTCCTAAAAAGGGGAAATTTGGACAAAGGCGTGCTCACAAGGATTATTTTTTAAAAAAATTTTAACATTTGCTTTTACTTTTTTGTGGAGTACAATGTGTTGTTTCAATTGTTTCAGTACATGCGTATATTGCACAATGATTCACTTAGGGTAGTTAACACTCACGTAAACATCAATTGCCATGTACAAAATATTTAGACATAAACAATAATAATTGAAATCAATTTTCTTTGATAAAATCTGTA
>NW_007857182.1:0-636 GCF_000696425.1 Galeopterus variegatus
TACTCCCTGCTGGGTGGGAGCATGAACTACTCCCAGGTCTGTGTGAGTTTCAGTGTCCCCCAGGCTGAGGGTAGTTTCCTCAAGCACATGCAATGACTGGACTCAGCTGAAGACCCCCCAGAGCACTTTTTCTGTGCAGCTCTCCCCTCTCCCATCTCTGCCATGTGAACTCTGGCCACCTTGGCTTCTCTGGGTTCCTGGCTCCACCTGCTCAGATCCAGGAGATTGCTGGGCTCTCTTTGGGGCCTAGGAGATCTCCGTCTGTCAGCTGAGGCAGGGCGGGCCACCTTCCTTCATTCCCATCTCTCAGGGATCACAGTCCTGTGCTGCCTGATGTCTAATAAACAACAAAAAAGAAAAACACTTTTCATGTATTTTGTCCTGTTTTTATAGTTATTTTGTTGGAGTGAGTTCGGCCAAAGCGGTGATGGGACCTAAAACTGCACAGGCTCTAAAAGATTTTAAAAGGACAGTTTTTTTCTTGGCATGCATTTCTCTGAGTTCCCTGCTTTCCTATGGTTGTTCATATTTTGAACCTTGATTATGGGGCAAGATGACATTATTTACATGAATGTAGTTGTTTTTCAGCCAACCTGAAGCAGCAGACTTGCAACAAGACACATACTATCCAGCAAG
>NW_007857183.1:0-636 GCF_000696425.1 Galeopterus variegatus
AAGATTAAGTTTTATCCTTTTTCAGTGACATAAACATGTCTTTGTTTTTTGTTAAGGTCTAAAATAGGTCTCAAAGCAACTCAACATAAATTCCAAGCCATTAGATGAGAAGCCTTAACTGGACCTATTGCATTTTTTAGCCATCGACCAATTTGTTCCCAATCCTCAATACCAAGATTTCCTTCTTTAAGGTACTGAGGGCATTGTTTTCTAATAACCAATAATAATCAAGTTCATTGATGCTTAGTTACCTTATACCCTGCTTCCCTAAGGAGACATCGAAGTTGTGACCTATATTGAACTTCCTTTTTAGAATGCGAGTTACCTATAGCTGGAAGAATAGATAGAAAATTGAAAGAGAGAGAAAGCAAAACCTCCAGGTGAAGCCCTAATTAGACACTGCCACAGGCCAGCAATCGCTAATCGAAAGCCTCCTGTGATTCCCTTACCGGGATGCGTCTCCCTTACTAGGGACTCCTTTGCCAGGATGAGTCGAGTGTCCTCTTCCTCTCCAATGCTTGGCAGGTCAGTCTCTGATCCGCGGGGAATTCCTCACATGGGCACCACAACTGTACCTAATCTGTAAGACAAGTCGGTAGTGTATAAATAAGTTCTCATTCTGGAAAGAAAATTTTG
>NW_007857184.1:0-636 GCF_000696425.1 Galeopterus variegatus
TTCCCTTCTGTCTTTCACATTAGAGGCTCTTCTCAGATGTTTAGCAATCTTTGGTTGTCTCCACGTATTTCAGAGTGAGTTCACATTTAGCTGCCTGGAAGTTCGCTCTGTGTGTTTGGGGTAGAGCAGGGTGGGGGGCTGCTTGTTAACCAGTGGACTTTATTATGAATTGATCAGATGAAGACCCAGCTATGTCTTTGAGGGAACCCTAATTAGTGTTAATATTTGTGTTTTCTCTTGGGCTACTTTTCCTATCTCCTACCTGGATGTCAGTGTTCAGGTGCTTGAATGGCTAAAGAGGACTGATTGCGGATGGAGTGGTAGGGTGATTCAGATTTTTCCACTTAACCACCCTGTTTTCATTGCCTGGTCCAGCTCCCAGCCTTGAGTACACAGCCCGACTAACTCAGACTCTCCAGAAAGTAAATCTGCCTTCTGCATGAGTTGGGGAAGGGCTTTGGGAGTCTAACTGTTCTTTTTAAAGATTTTCAGCCAGCCTTCCTGTTCTCAGCCCTGCCGCATTCTATCACGTTCAGCGTTACCTGGTGCCTGCAGTTCCTGAGCTTTCCAGTGTTCCGAGATGCAGGCCTAAGCTTGGCTTTTCCCTGTCTCCTAACGCAGTTAGAACTGGTCCAT
>NW_007857185.1:0-636 GCF_000696425.1 Galeopterus variegatus
AACAATCTCCCTAAGGGTCAGAATTCTTTGATATTCACATTGTATACATTTATTCCTTAAGGAAATTCATTTTTACATCAAAGTTTTACGTTTTGATACTTTCTTCTCCATATCTTTATGGCCTTGTAACTTACTTTGACTTATCTAGTAAATTGTCTAGAAGAAAGGCCACTTAGAAGTGTTTATTGATTGGTTACTTGAAACTGACATGTCCAAAAAAAAACACCCACAAATCTTCACCCTCAACAGGTGCTCCCCCCACCCCCTCATTGCCTTCATTACAAAATGGTCACCAGATATTCACCTTTCTTGCAACTTTGAAATTAATTTGAAATGTGATTTTTCTTTTGCTGAAGAAACACATATTATGAACTATGGATATTTTCTTTATATTTCCCAAATTTGGCACTTTAAAAATTTTCCTCCTGAATGAATTTAGTCCCCTCTCCACTTTTCCTACTCCGTTCCACTCTAGCAAACTTGCTGGAATGGCCATCATGTTAAATGTCTATAATCCAATTCACAGAATCGTGGGACCTTGAGGGAACATATTGGAACATCTTACAGATACAAAGAGTAAGGCCCATAGAAATTAAGTGACTCTCTCAAGATGACAAAACAGTGAGGTATAAAATC
>NW_007857186.1:0-636 GCF_000696425.1 Galeopterus variegatus
TCAGTGAAATATTTTCCAATACATATGCCTGGGCCTCACCATGTAGTACTAAGTCCCAGTTAATTCTTAAAAAGCCCAACTAGTCCCTTCCCCGCAAGGTTCTCCCCAGTCATTAATCTTAAGTGATTTCTAAACAGGTGGTTTATGATGCTTATCCAAAAGCTGGGTCCAGTGATTTGGAGGTGTTGTATTTATTTGCAAATCTTATTGGTGTTGCAAATTAGAATTCCTCCTGATATTTCTAATATGTAAAGGTGTAGTAGTCCATTTTCTGCTGTTCATAACTAGATACCTGAAACCGGATAATTTATAAGAAAATGAAATTTATTCCTTACAGTTTTAAAGGCTGGGAAGTTCAAGATCCAGGGGGCATGTTTGTTGAGGGCCTTCTTCTTGCCAGGGACCCTGCACAGAATCCTATGGCAACACAAGTTGTCACATGGCAAGAATGGCAGGAATTCCTGTGCTCTCCTTATAAAGTCTCCAGTCTACACCCATGATTGCCCATGAAACCATTAACCCATTATTCCATGAATGGACTAATCTGTTCACAAGGGTACTGTCCTAAAGATCCAATCACCTCTAAAGGTCCCACCTTTCCAATATTATAATCAGATTTCCCACCTTCTTAACAGT
>NW_007857187.1:0-636 GCF_000696425.1 Galeopterus variegatus
AGGAAAAAGAAAGAATGAAATTCTGCCATTTGCCGCAACATGGATGAGCTTGGAGAAATTATGTGAAGTGAAATAAGTCAGGCACAGAAAGAGAAATACCACATGTCCTCACTCATATGTGGAAGCTAAAAGTTGATCTTGTAGAAGTAGAGAGTAGAATAGTGGTTGCTAGAGACTAGAAATGGGAGGGGGAGAGTGGATGGGGAAGGGGTGGTTCATGGTTACAAAACTGTAGAGGGAAGGAAAAAGTAAGACCTGGTGTTCCATAGCACCATAGGGAGAACACAGTCAACAACAGATTGCTGTATAACTTCAAGTAGCCAGTTGGAGGATGAATGCTCCCAACACAAAGAGGTGACAAATGCTGGAGGTGATGGATGTGCCGAATGCATTGATATCATCACCGTGCACTGTATAAATGAACCCAAATATCATATTGTGCTTCATAAACATATATAATTATCATGGGTCAATTAAGAAAAAATAAATTAAAAGGAAAACATATTTCAGAGTCAGACATAGGTTAGAGGTTACAGAAATGGGGGGAAAGGAATAATAAGCTATTGCTTAATAGGTGCAGTGTCTGTGTTTAGAATAACAAAAGTTTTGGCAATAGAAGAAGTAGTTATACAGAAT
>NW_007857188.1:0-636 GCF_000696425.1 Galeopterus variegatus
CAGGGTGGAAGTCTGGGCACCCTGGTGGCCTTTGCCAGCATGGGTAGTGCTGGGCCACAGTGTGTGGTATTTGGCTAGATTATTGAGAAGGATTATTGTCCAGAGATCTCTGCTTGCGACGCTGCCACCTTCCTGGTCCTCTGGCTGGAGAGAGCAGGTTTTTTCTGGGGCTGTTTTTGTCCATGCCCGTTGGCATTTCTGGCTCTTCTGCTGTAAATCTGGGACAGGAGAGGCAGCAGGAAAACCCAGAGAGCTCACACCGTGCCACCCCCGGGTCCTTCTGCCTTCTTTTCTCCACTTGTCAGAGTCATCTTACATTTGTTTCTTACATAATGTCCAGGGTTTTTAGCTGTGCTTAGTGCAAGGAGTAGGGAAACGTGTGTCTGCTCCATCTTTCCGGAAGCAGGGCCTCCTTTGTTATTTTTTATGGTAATATTTTTGGAGAAAGATTTATCTCTTACAAATAATTTGCTCTACAGCCAGAAAATTTTCACTTCAAAGATTTGTGTAGTTAATATTCACTGAGTCAGACAGTTCTAGCTGCCCTATTTTTTTATATACATATGATCATTAAAAAAAAAAAAGTCCTTCTACATTGCAATACTGATGTTTGAACTTTAATAATGAACTTTGATT
>NW_007857189.1:0-636 GCF_000696425.1 Galeopterus variegatus
ATGTGCATAGATTATATACAAATACTAGGCCATTTTATATCAGGGACTTGAGCATCCGTGGATTATGGTATTCATGGGGTTTCCTGGAACCAATCACCGATAGATATCAAAGGATGACTGTGTAAGAAAATTAACAATAATTAGGAAAACAGAAGAGTAAAGATGGAGAACCAGAGGCAAGACATAAATTATATTTTCAGGAAACACCTACTGCCTCTAAGGCTTTGTGGTCAAATGGCAGAGTTTGGGGTTCATTAGAACCTAGTAGTTCGGAAGAGGGCCCTCGAATGAGGCTCAGACTTCTGAAGTTGAGTCCATCTCCCATTTGGGGCTGGTGTCTCAGGAATTTATACCAGGACTTCTTTAAAACTGGAACTCTAACATTTGAGAAGGGGACACTGTCCAGCTTGTGCTGGTGGCTCTGAAGGCTATCATGAAGCTGGTTCTGTTAGAGCTGAAAAAACATTGGAAACTCAACCAATTGCTTGTAGCGGAGTGCAGAATGGCCATTACTGTGATGCTGACAGAAACAGTGAATACACAGGAAGGAGCAAATCTCCTCTCTCTCCTCTTCCCTTCCTGTCTCCCTCTAGTGATCCATATTGGCAAAATCCAAAAGGAAATAATCTGCCAAAG
>NW_007857190.1:0-636 GCF_000696425.1 Galeopterus variegatus
AACCATGTAGAAATGTGATTGAACCAACAGTGTATGATCTAACACTAATGGACTGGGTGGAGAAACCCAACAAAGCATGACAACCTCTCTCTGCAGCATTCCTTCCTTTCTGGCATGGGGGCAGGTCCCTCCTGAAGTTGGGGTCTTATCACCTATAATCACCTAACGTGGGTCAGGGGATTTCTTGCTTTTGGGTGAAAAAGAAGGAGGTTTTTAAAAGGGCAGGAAAAGTTCAGAGAAGCATAAGCCAGAAACCATAGAAGAAAAGTGACATACAAATATTATGTCACATTATCCAAACATGTATTACTGTCACCATATTTATGGACAGAAGACTGAGGACCACAATGAGAAAATGACAATCTATATCTTGCAGGACTGAATATCACTCTCCAATTCACCCCCACTTCACACCTGCTACTCATTCTGTATTTAATAAACTCCAGATATCATATCAATAGATCTTTAAGAGGCATGGTATTCAGGATTCTGAGGGAGAGGCTATGGACTCTAAAGTGTGATGCAAAATAGCTCTGCAGAAATCAAGGCTGAGTTCCCTGGATTTGTAGGGTAGAATCAGACAAAATACAGGAATTAAAACAAGGCAGAACATACAAGTACATTAGGAAAAGGAAA
>NW_007857191.1:0-636 GCF_000696425.1 Galeopterus variegatus
GCTGACTTTTCATAGTGCATTAAATTGACAAATCAAAGAGGGTATTTTGCTAAATGATTAACTGATGATGATGATCCTTGGGTTTTGCTTTTATATCTGAAAAATGAAAACAGAACTAATAGAGACACAATAATACGTTATTAGAGAAATTATACCATTTTGACCATCATAGGTAAAACATGTTGTTGTTTTGGTTTTTATCCCAAAATCTGTGACTATATTAATATACAATTTGGGAAAAGTGTGTAGAAAGTATCACAAACTATGCATACAATTTTAAATGGTATTAAATCTAGGTTTTGGTTATTTTCATTTAATCTAAATTAGGAGTTATTTTATAGTTTTCTATACTTTCTTCTATCACCACTGTTAATAGAGAGATGTCTCTCTATATATAGACAATTCAAACAATTCAAATTTATCTTTCCAACCTAAATATGCCTAGTCCCATTGGTCAACTGCCTAATGTACCTTTCCCAAAAGTTCTCATGCACAATAAGAAAATCCTTGTGAATGACACTGTCCCTTCTCTTTCCTACTGTGCTCTTAACTTGTCCTGTAGTTTGCATCTCAGTGAAAAGCAAATGTTCAAGCTGGAAACTTGGGAGTCATTGACCTTTCCTTTTCTTCATCATC
>NW_007857192.1:0-636 GCF_000696425.1 Galeopterus variegatus
GAGTGTTCTTAAAATCAGTGCTCAGAATCCCTTTTCAGACATTTCAAGGTTTTCTTGCTCTATGTGGTTTGGTACTTGAGAAATACCATATTCCTTTGTTTGTGTCATATCTTTTTGTTTATTTGTAATTCTAGTATTTTTATGCTGATATTTGGTTACCTTACAGAATATTTAATCCTTCTATCATTCTGGAGTTGGTTATGAGGGGAAAGACTTCCTCCCCTGTAGGTTCTGCTGGTGACCCTTCTTTTATCAATGCAGTTGAGTGTGCAGTGGGCTGCTTTGGTTCCTGTTTGGTCAGTGCACAGGTCCTGCACATGCTCACCTGTGCAGCTCATGCGGTGGTTCAATGGGGCCTGTGAGCACCCCCCTCTGGTGCTTGGGTGTCAGTCCCTGGGTGTGACTTGGCCCATGTGTTTTCTTCTGCTGGAGATCCTTATGTCCTCATATAGTTTGCAGTTAATATCTAGTATCCTTTCATTTCAAACCTTAATAATGCCCTTTAGCCTTTCTTGTAGGGCAGGTCTAGAAATAATAAACTCCCCTAGCTTTATCTCATAATGTTTTAATTTCTTTCTCATTTTTAAAAATAAAATTTTTCAGATAAGAATTATTGATTGATCAGGGTTTTTTTTT
>NW_007857193.1:0-636 GCF_000696425.1 Galeopterus variegatus
CTCCAGCATGCTAATCAAAAGTAGGTAAGTCTGTGTCAGCTACCAAAAGCTTCATCTTCTTATTATTATAGACTTAGGCCAAGTAAGTTTCTTCCAGTAACACAGCACATGCAACTCAACCCACATGCAAACGAACTAGAATAGGTATTTGTGCTTCTTGAAAATGTGTGTGTTGGGGGTCGGGGTAGAGAATGGGGATAGAATTTTGTGAAATTTTCTCTTTTGCATGAAAGCTAATTTAGAAACAGCTATGCCACTAAAGTTTTCTTTCTTTTTTTGTCTTTTTTTCTTTTTTGGTTTGACAAGACCAAGTGTGGGCTGAGTTTATAATTATTTCTTGATAACTACAAGGACAGAAAGCAACGGTTACAGTACTTTTGGAATTCTTTGGTGTGGGATGTGCCTGGAGAAATGGAATATTTTTGTGTCAGGAAGGTAAAGGAGAAAATTCCAAGGGAAACTTTTTAGTGTAAGGCTTATGTTCAGTGTATGGTGACATGTGCTGCGCTGTTAAGAACATTGTGATAGGATAAAAATTGTCTGGGTTCAAATTTAGGTCCTCCTTTTATCAGCCATGTGACCTCAGATGGGTCATTTCATATCTCTGACTTCCTCATCTGTAAAATAAGTATAATA
>NW_007857194.1:0-636 GCF_000696425.1 Galeopterus variegatus
GAAGCTTATGTTTAGCCCAGCTAAATACAAATGTTGCACATGTTTAGGGTTTAAAAGAATCTGTGGTGCTCTGAAAACTGAGAACCATCCTAATATTATCTTTCTCATTAGTTTTTAAAAATAATCTCAGCTGTTCTGGGATGCTTATCTTCAAACCTTCTTGGTACCTACTAGTGACTTTTGTTCCACGCTATGCCATACCAACTAAAGACAAACAATGCTCTATAACCATGGGTCTGTGAGTTGTTTGGGGGCAGGATGCACCAGCCCATTGGCATTTTTTAGTGATACTGATTGAGTTTATGACTTACACTTGGTTTTAGAGCCAGAGAGGTTTGACAGTGAAGTCTGATTACATAACTGTAATGTGCCTCTCATTATAAGAGACCATGTCATTATAAGGGACCTGGACCAGGAGTACTCTTTGGGCTTCCTGGTAACGGGATGCTTTGCACACACCATGGTGGTGGTTTGAAACCTGGTGACAAAGGATGTCTTGTTCAACCTAATAATGAAAGGACAAAGAAACCTGGACATGAAATCTCCAGATACTTTAAATGCATATCCCATTTCTTACATTGTTGTCCTGTGTCATTTCTTATAATAAAACTGTTCCATGAGTATAAATGATTTGCG
>NW_007857195.1:0-636 GCF_000696425.1 Galeopterus variegatus
CAGAGACTAATAGTGAAACAAAGGAAAAAGAAACACCATGGAAATGGAAACAAAGAAGGAGTAGGTCATTATATTGGATGAAGTAGAGTTTAAACCAAAAACCATAAAAAGAGACAAAGAAGGCCATTATATAGTGATAAAGGGATCTATTCAGCAAGAAGACATAACAACTGTAAATACATATACAGCGAACAGCGGAGCACAGAGATATATAAAGCAAACACTATTAGACCTATAGAAAGAGATAGACGCCCAATACAATAATAGTCAAGAACCTCAACACTTCCTCTGAGCAGTGGATAGAATACCTTTGGAGCAAATCAGCAAAGAAAAATGGGATTGGGGCCGGCCTGGTGGCGCACTGCTACAGTGCACCGCTTGGGAGCGTGGCGGCGCTCCCGCCGAGGGTTCGGATCCCACATACAGACCGGTTCCCGCTCACTGGCTGAGCGAGGGGTGGGCGCAGCACCGAGGGTTGTGATCCCACTGCCGGTTCCGGTCCGGTATGGGTGCTACACTGAGGGTTGCGGTACGTTGCTGGACACGAAAAAAGACAAAAAAAGGAAGAAAAATGTGATTTTTAACTACACTTTAGAACAATTGGGTCTGGCAGACATCTACAGAACTTTCATGCAA
>NW_007857196.1:0-636 GCF_000696425.1 Galeopterus variegatus
CCCTGTGGATGTCTAGCCCTCCAGGGAGCTGGGCTGGGACTCCAGGTCTCCCTGTTCTTGCCAATCGCACATTCCACCAGAGGCTCCAAGCTCCATCCAGCTGCAGCATGGCCTTCTAGACACAGGAGTTTGGGGTTGTGAGTGGGACACCCACTTTTCCTGGTTTAGCCTAGCACAGAGCAACCCATGCCTTCCACACCAGGCGCCTGGCCACCCTGGCTGGGGAGTGTCAAAGGAGGCTGCTGGGAGCGGCTAGAGACGCCTGCTCTTGGTTTCCCAGAGGCTGGCGTCCACCCTGACCTTGGATATGGCCGCATGAGCACTGGGATGGCCACTGTGTCTCAGGGCCTGGCACCCCCTGAGACCGCCTGAGGCAGGACTGGTTTATTCCTACTGCACTGGGTCACCTGGCCACATGGGCACCGACCCAGGTGCTGGGGGCACAACGTGGGGTGGGACGGGCACCCCAGCTGGGACTGTGGGTGAGAAGGTGTGCGGGGGCACACTTCTGAGGACGTTGAGCTGGCCATCGTGGCAGCGTGGCCAGGGCAGGGACAGGGAGGCCGGAGGTGCAGCCCCTCATCTGGGGATTTTCCTGATTGTGAGCCTAGAGCCCAAACTTCTTATTTCTAACCA
>NW_007857197.1:0-636 GCF_000696425.1 Galeopterus variegatus
GAAAGCAGAGAAAGGCAAAAAGGCAAGGGTGAAGAAATCGGTGGTCTTAAAGAACATGTGTTGTGAGAGAAAAGGACTGAGAGAGCTGGCAGGGTAGAGGCTATCTATCAACAGAGAATGATAGATTAAAATCGAAGCCTTCAGAAAGGGAGTTGGCAGTGAAAGTCAGAGGAGTGACTCAGCAGATGCGATAGTGTATTTTAGCTCATCAGATGGGCATGAGCAGATGACAGTGTCTTCACTGAAATCCAGTATCAGCTGGATCTCATAATAGAAGATCTCTAACATTAAAAAACAAAATAAAAATAAGTCCTTATGTCTTTTAATTTGACAAATATCTGCTCCCCTCCTAGTCTGTAAATCCCTTGGCAGGAAGGAATGATTATATCTTACACATTTTTATCAACCCTGTCATTATCTAACGTAATTCCTTGTATGTATTTTACACTCAGACATTCAGAGAATGTCTGAAAAAAAGAACAAAAAATAAAAATTGCATCATAAGATAATAATAATTTACTAGATGTATTTGACATGTAAGTATACATCATAAATACATTGTGCAATAAATTCATTATAAAACTCCTCAAAATTCTGTAGATTACTTTCTTATTTTTGTGTTGATGTTTATTCTGT
>NW_007857198.1:0-636 GCF_000696425.1 Galeopterus variegatus
AAAAAAGAAAAGAAAAGAAAGAAATCTTTAGATCTTTACAGAGGATGCATTTAAAGATTTCGTGTAGACACTTTTTCAAAATACCAGTAATGTCAGTATATAAAAGACAGAAGGCAGCCCAACTTTCAGTTTCTGTGCATAGTGGCAGTGATTGTAGCAATTGGTAGGGTCTCAGAGGACAGAAACAGAAGCAAAGACCAGGGAAGAAACTTGACGAATGCTGAGAGCCAGGGCTAGAGCACAGTTCTAAGAACTAAGTTCAAATGAAAGATTAAATATCTACTGAGAGTAAAAAGGGTATAACTATTAAATAGGGAAAAAATTTTAACTGGTTAAGACAAAATTTTTTAAAAATTTGCTTCATTAAGAGGTAAGCTCCCATTTAAAACTTTTATTTCATCTTGTTTTGGAGGAAAAAATAAGCAATTTGAGTTTTTTATGCAAAACAATTCTCAATATCGATTGGTTTATTGAAACCCAAATTTCGTTATTTTTAACAGTCTATTAATGCTTTTACAATAATCACTCAGTGTAGCAGCAGTTCTTCATGTTGTGATAATGCAAATAATCAGCCATTAGTTTTTTTTTTTTTTTTTGTCTTTTTCCGTGTCCGGCAACGGATCGCAACCCTCAGTG
>NW_007857199.1:0-636 GCF_000696425.1 Galeopterus variegatus
ACCCCGGGAGATGCCAGCTTCCCAGAAAGCCACTGATGCTGCCTGAGAATGAGCAGTAGCCATGGAGTGTCTGAAGAGACAGAGGGGGCCCTGAACCAGGAGTCAAATCTCTGAGTAAGAGGACAGGCTTCATCACTGATGCTTGGGGGACCTGGACAAGTCCCTCCACAGGCCTCAGTTTCCTCCCCTGCAAAATAGACAAGTAGGACTTAATGATCTCTAGGGCCCTTTTAGCATGAAAGAAGTCAAAGGTTGAGCAGGCGAGGAGAATGTGGATGGGGTCACTAGGGTCTGAATGGCAGTGAGGGTCTCACATCCACATCACTGCTCTGGAGCATCCTAGCTCACTGAAGGAAGGAAAAGTCCCTGTTATTTCCTGCAGCTGTGACTTCTCAAACCCTGTGGCTTTTAAACAACAGTAAATTACATGTGCTGTAATAATTATAAAAATAACCCCTTGCTCTGAAGTTCATAAAGTATTTTCATATTCATTTTTCATTTTACAAATGAGGAAACCGAGTCTCAGAAAGTTGGTGTCACTTGTCCCTAGCTAGGCTAATAAATAGTATACTTGTTCTGGATTAAAATGAATCCCAGCTAAGCTTCCCGAAATGCTGTGTGGCCACCACTGGATAA
>NW_007857199.1:6242-6499 GCF_000696425.1 Galeopterus variegatus
CTCTTCAAAATAAAGCAACCTAAATTACCCCCACACACTAGGGTCAAATTTGTGACACCATCAGCATCTCTCCTGGCTCCCTTAACAGCCTGTTGTAAATCAACGAGTCATGTCACCTAAGATTTGTGTTAAAACAATGGCTACAGCAACACAACAGCCTATGTAGGAGGAGAATGTTGTACTTGATAATGAATTCTTTATACACATCTATTTTTTACTGAAGTATAATTTACATGCAATATATGCACAGATTTTAC
>NW_007857200.1:0-636 GCF_000696425.1 Galeopterus variegatus
TTTAATTGTCAGTCAATTCATAGATCTCTACTTTCTTAGAGTTTGTTACTGTATTTTTTTTCCTTTTGTTCTATCATTTTTGTCTGATTGTGTTCTTTCTAGCTTTGCATTGTTGTCTACACATTTGAAGAAGCAGCCACCTCTTTCAGTCTTTATGGACTTGATTGATAGAAAAAGGTCTTCACCAACATCTCACCTAGAAATTATGGGAGTTTCTTAAACCTTATTTATGATACCTGTTTCACTTCTCTCACTCTCTCCTGAATAAGAAGTCTCAGGATTCTGTGCCTTCTCCCTACTCCACAGAGCTGTACCATGTGCTGAGAGCCATCTGTCTTTTTTCCCTAGGGAAATCCACTGAGATAATGTGAGGCTGAGGGCAATTTCTCTTCTCTCCTCAATCTTGAAGGAGCAGTCTCAAGATTGTGTCCCTTTTACCAATCCCAAAGATCCCATCCAGCTGCTCAGATACACAAAGTTGCTGAAATCTGGTGCCAGCTGCTGAAGGATGCATGCCAACTGTTGTGAGTCCCCTTTCCTTTTCTGTTGTCCTCAGTCATCCCAACTATGCCAGTGTTATTACAGTAAAGAGACACAACACAAATTTTCTCTGCTTTTATAGAAAATGTTATCTTT
>NW_007857202.1:0-636 GCF_000696425.1 Galeopterus variegatus
GAAACAGTCTGTTACTAATGGTTGGACAATACTATTATGTTTGTTTAATAATAATATATATTATATATATATACATATACATACATACACACATGGATATATATATATATGTGTGTGTGTGTGTGTGTGTGTGTGTATATATATATATATAAAATCATTGTATACAGAATGCTACTCTATACTGGTGGAATCAACAAGTAAATAGTGAATGAGAGAATATAGTTCTTGTGAAACTCGTATTTAAAAGGGGAAAACAATAAGCACGTATTGCTTTTTAAGCAACAAAACTGAAACTGCACCAAAAAAATTAAAATTTTAATCAGTTATCTATTTAAGTAGTAAAGAATCCAGAAGCAGAAGAATAAGAGATAGAGTATGAGTAAACATAGCCATGAAAGAATTTTATTGAGTGAATTTTAACTCTTTGGAACAGAAATGTATTGAAATCAGCTCATATGAACACATAAGAAATATATTTAAATTTCACAATGACTGGAATATGGTCATACAGTCACTGTCTCTGTATGTATTTTTCTTATGATTATGTGATTAATTTCCCAATATGTCCCTTGTTCTATCTCTTGAAAGCTGTTACTTTGGATTGCGTATAAACTAATATGAACCAACACACACTGA
>NW_007857203.1:0-636 GCF_000696425.1 Galeopterus variegatus
AACACAATATCTAATGCCTTTGCCAGCACCAGTGTGGAGAATAGAACTCTTGAATCTTCAACTTAGCCAGTGATTCCTAGACCCTGCCTTTTAATCTTTGGCCTACATTAAGTTTTCCACTTTCAGCACTCACAATACATCATCAGGCACTTATTGAGCACCTATGATGTCCAAGACACTGTGATAGGAACTGTGAGGAATACAAAATAGCTACTACACTGCATGATTTCACATGCATTATCTCAGAATAGCCTTGTAAGATATGATCACATGCATTTTTAGGTAAGGAGGGGATTCTAATTTTAGTTCTGAAATAATTTACAATCCAATGGGGAAATAAGATACATAAAATAAAAATATAAAGTGCTACATAATGAATATCAGATAAAGATTTACACCATTAACCAGGGTTGAGCTAATTAGGAAAGTCTTTGACGCTATGATGGAGTGGGAGTGGGGAATTCATTCATTCTGTAAGCATTTTTGGAGTGCCCACCATGGTACTTTCCTAGGAACTTGTAGTCTGGGGGGAGGGACTGATGTAAATAAGCAAGTGCAGTTACTATAAAATTTGATATAATGTAGGCATGGATGAAGGTTTGAGAGCACCAAGGAGGGAGTGACAATATGAGTTGG
>NW_007857204.1:0-636 GCF_000696425.1 Galeopterus variegatus
TTTGAATAATATTGTTTTTCCTGGCTTCTGTGCAACTAAGGAATGCCCATAGCACACAGTTCTTGCCAATAAAACTCCAGGGAGATAAAATCTGCTTGAGGCTTCCTACAAATATTTTCTTTCATTGATAAAAGAAGAGAGCCTTTGTAGAAAATGCACTTTGTTCTTTCACCTTCCTGCATCTTTTTTAAAATGAACTCCTGATGCTTGAAGCTACAACAGTCATCTGGGGACAATGAGTCAATAAACCTAAGTATGAAATGTCGGCATGACAGTGATGGGAAATTTCTGGGTTGTTCTTGGTGAAACAAAGCCTGAAACCATCTGTCTCTGATCTTCAAGTCTTGCATTAAAATATACGTCCTATTTACAAAAATTACTGACCAACACTAAAAGCAAAATATTTTTTTGCTGTGCATTATTTCTTTCCTATAATACATTATCTAATATGCAAAAACACTATTTTAGATGCAAAGAAAGAGAAGCTAAGAACATCAACGTAATTTCTCTGAAGCTGCACAGCTAAAAGGTACATGTTACTTGACTTAGGTACAACTAAGTTTTTCTTTTCCATTGAAGATGGCTATGAATAGTCTCTAATGCTGCTCATAAAATAAATGGTTTCCTTTTTTTTTT
>NW_007857205.1:0-636 GCF_000696425.1 Galeopterus variegatus
CAATTCCAAAGCTTACCAATGTATTTGGGTTCTTCTCTCCTTCTGAGCACATGGGAAGACTAAATGACCATACCAATTTGTTAGTTTTGATCTGTTTTGGCCAACAGAATGGCAGAATATACTTCATTACAGAAGCATTTAAAATCCAGAGTGCAGTTCTCCACTTCTCCTGCCACAGCAAGCCTGAAGCCCCATGTTGAAATGGCAGCATCATCCAACACCCCCTTCAGATATGGAGCCAATGATAATAGAGAAGAAAGGACCTCCTAGAGGGCAAAGCCAAAGGCTGTGGAGATCGATGGACTGGGAGACTCTCCTAGGGATCAGAATGGACTTCAATCAAGGAATATTCTCTACCTCCAAGGTAGGGAATCATCACATGGCCAGTGAGTTTGCAGAATTGCTCCAGACCGGTTACTGCTATGTGTCTCCCATTCTTCCTCTCATGGAATGTGAACATTTACTGAAGTTATCCTGTCTCTGTTTTACTGGGCAAGGGGGAAGGGCAGATCACTTATGTTTTTAGTTCACAGTGTTTCATTGGGATTTGGAGTTCCTGCTCTTGTGGGGTGGGGGTGGGAGGAGGAGCATATTATGGATGTGGGCAAAAAAAGTGACCCTAATATTTAGTTATCA
>NW_007857206.1:0-636 GCF_000696425.1 Galeopterus variegatus
CCCCACAGTCTTAACTTGTTTCAACTCAAGAGTCCAAAGTTCAAAGGCCCATCTGTGAAATTAATACAATTTATCTATTTCCAGGATACAATGGTGGGACAAACATAGGGTACATCCTCCCATTCCAAAAGGGACACATAGGCCAAAAGAAAGGGGTCTTGGGTTCTGAGCAAGTCCAAAACCCATCAGGGCAGGCATTAAATCTCAAAGATGGTGAGTCATCTACCTTGAGTCCATGTTCCATGTCCTCTGCACACTGGTGTGGGGGTTCGGTCCCTAAGTCCTCGGGCAGCTCTGCGCCTATGGCTTTCCTGGTTGCAGGCCACACTTCAGCAATCCCAGGCTGTCACTCCACTCTTTAGCTCCACAGGTCTGGGGTCTCCATGTCAGTCCTGCTCTCACGGCCCCACTGGACATGGTGCTGATGGACTTTCTCTGCTGCAACTCCGACCCCATGTTTCCACTTGGCATTGCTCTAGCAAAGGCTGTCTGTAGTGACTCTGTCCCTGTGACAGATCTCTCCCTGGGCCCCCAGACTTTTCCATACATCCTTTGAAATCTGGGTAGAGGCTCCGAAGCCTTCTGAGCTCAGGCATTCTGTGAGCCTGAAGACCTAACACCACGTGAACCCCACCA
>NW_007857207.1:0-636 GCF_000696425.1 Galeopterus variegatus
CACCAACTCTGAGGAAGATGGCAGGGAGGAGGGGCCTTGTCCTCATGACAAAAAGACATCGCAGCCAAGATAAGAATGTTATCAATGGAAACTCCGAACCCTGGATGGGACCTAGGATTAGAAGAAATGTAGAAACCGGTGGGAATAAAGAGGTCTGAGAGGAAAACCACAGTGCATTAGCACTACCTGCCGATGAGGACGGCTAAGAGAGAAACACGGACAATTCCAAGTTCTGACGCGGTAGTGGGGTGACTGGAACTCTGCGCTCCTGCCTTGCTGGCAGGAATGCAGGGTGGTGCAGCCAGTCTGGAAGACAGCTTTGCGTGTATTAAGGGAAGTTAATCAGTTGCCGTGTGACCCAGCAATCTCAGTCCTGGGTGTTTACAAAAACACACATCAACACAAGCAACCATACACGAGTGTTTATGGCAGGTCAACACAAGCAACCATACATGAGTGTTTATGGCAGCTCTGTTCACGTTCTCCCAAAGCCAGAAACAACGCAAATGCTCCTCAGCAGTGAAGAGATGAATAAATTGTGCTTGTGGGCTCCAGCAGACCACATGCAACAGTGAAAAGCAAACAAACTTTTGATGCACACATCGGGCCTGGTGAATCCCAAATGCATCGTGCTAA
>NW_007857208.1:0-636 GCF_000696425.1 Galeopterus variegatus
TTTCATCTGTCTTTCCTTCTTTCTTTAGCTCCACTTATGAGTGCTCACAGTGGTGTTTCTCCTTCTGTGCCTGGCTTATTCCACTTAACATTATTTTCTCCAACTCATCCATATAGCTGCAAAGGCAGAATTTTATTTTATTTTTTATATGGATGAGTAGTATTCCACTGTGTATATATACCACATTTTCCTTATCCAGTCTTCTATTGTTAGACATTTAGGTTGATTGCATATCTTGGTTATTTTAAACAAAACTTCAATAAACATAGAATGAAGGTATCTTTCTGGCATGAATTCTATTCCTTTGGGTATATGCCCAGTGGTGGGATTGCTGGATTGTACAGTAGTTGTTTGGGAAACCTCCATACTATTTTCCATAATGGCAGTATTAGTCCATTTTGTGTTGCTATAACAGAATACCTGAGACTGGGTAATTTATAAAGAAATGAGGTTTATTTGGCCCATGATTCTGGGACACTTGCATCTGATGAGGGCCTCAGGCTGCCTCTACTCAGGGCAGAAAATGGCAGGCGAACCTGCAGGTACAAGCAGATCACATGGCGGGAGGAAGCAAGAGAGAGAAAGAGAGGTAGGTGCCAGGATACTTTAAACAACCAGTTCTCAAGGGAACTAATA
>NW_007857209.1:0-636 GCF_000696425.1 Galeopterus variegatus
AATCAACTCAAAATGGATTAAAGAATTAAATATACACTCTGAAACAATAAAACTTCTTAAAACAGGAGAAACACTTCAGGAAGTAGGACTGGGCACAGACTTCATGAATATGACCCCCAAAGCACACTTCAGGAAGTAGGACTGGGCACAGACTTCATGAATATGACCCCAAAAGCATGGGCAACCAAAGGAAAAATAATTAAATGTGATTATATCAAACTAAAAAGCTTCTGCACAGCAAAAGAAACCATTAACAGAGTTAAAAGACAACCAACAGAGTGGGAGAAAATATTTGCAAAACATACTTCTGACAAAGGATAATATCCAGAATATACAAGGAACTGAAACAACTTTACAACAAAAAACCAAGTAATCCAATTAAAAAATGAGCAAAAGAGCTAAATAGGCATTTCTCAAAGAAGATATATGAGTGGTCAATAGACACATGAAAAAATGCTCAAAATCACTCAGCATTCTGGAAATGCAAATCAAAACCACACTGAGATACCATCTCACCCCAGTTAGGATGGCTAATATCCAAAAGACTGTGAATGATAAATGCTAACAAGGTTGCAGAGAAAAAGGAACTCTCATACATTGTTGGTGGGACCGCAAAATGGTGCAGCCTCTATGGAA
>NW_007857210.1:0-636 GCF_000696425.1 Galeopterus variegatus
AGCTCCAGCAGCAGCATCCTGCCTCCCAGGCGGGCTCCCCAGCACCCGTTAGCTGGAGGTCTCAGGCCAGTGACAGGCACTTGGGGCTGTACTGGTGTCTCCAGGGAAGTGGTGGGTGAGGTGGCTCCCTGGGGCTTTTTATAAACTGCTACAGTTCTGAGCAGTTCTGAGGTCTCCTGTGCCCACGAGCGCTGGGCAGATGGGACCCAACAGTGCTGGGCAGATGGGTAAGTGGGATAACCATCTGGAAAGAAATCCCTGACATGAATGTGCACAACTCGGGTGAGGCAGAGCTTGTTCTGTACCTACTCAGTCATTCCCTGATATTCCGTACTGTGGAAACATTGTTTTGGAAATATGAGGACATACCTGCTGTGTTCAGTCCCTATGTCTATATTTCTGTGATTTTCTGTTGATTCAGGACTCACATAAGAACGCTGACCTTTATTGTTCCATAACACAACAACAGAAAAACAGTTAGATGCTGGAATATCTCATTGACATTATTTTATATGCCATATACACAAGCACTGGGGTATTTAGTGTTTTTGAAATCAATTGAGATGTCACCAAGCAGCTTATGACTCAGAAAAATCAAATTTTTATTTGTAATCCAGATGCATCCAAGAATAGACT
>NW_007857211.1:0-636 GCF_000696425.1 Galeopterus variegatus
AAAAAAAAAGTCTAATGGGGAATGAATAGGAAAACTTAAAGATGAGTCGACATCCCTAGGAAAGAGACCTGAACTTGCAGCCATCAAGATCATCTATCCAAACATCCACAGCCTTCATATTATGGTAGTTGATCAAAAGCTCCCCCGGGCCTGGGCTGCAAGTTGGAGGAGGTTGTGTTTGCTTTGAGAGGAAGAGACACCAAGACGGTCACATGACGGCACAAGAGGGGGAGCTTTGGGAAAATGTGAGAGCAAGAAAGCAGAAGGAAATCAGAATCTATCCCTGTCTCAACACCCCTCCCCACCAAAGGAACGATCCCCAAGGGAACTGTTAACCGTTCTATTTTAGAAGTTCTATGTATTTATTACGAAATAAGATACAAAAATGTATAAAGAGTTGTTTCAAACAAGGAAATGTGAAGTAAAGGAAGGTTTATCTTTACTAACTAGGACAGAAGAATGACTCTAAAGAAACTGCTTGAAACAGTTCAGCAGGACAGGGTTCCTGTCGATTTGGGGGGCTAGAGACTTCTAAGGACCAGTGGCAGAAGTTCTGGGAATGGAAACCATCATGTTTCAAGCCAGCAGGCTTCAACTTTTCAGTAAAACAGGATGTTAGTTGGCATCAGATGAACC
>NW_007857212.1:0-636 GCF_000696425.1 Galeopterus variegatus
TTTGTTTGTTTTTTCCTGTGAATGTCCAACTGCTGCAAATACCATTTGTTATAAAGGTTTTCTTTTCACCATGGAATTACTTTTGCACCTTTGTCAAAAATAAGTTGAGCATATTTATGCAGATCTACTTCTGGGATCTCTATTCTGTTCCATTAATTTATGTTCTATCACTCCACCAGTACCACACAGCCTTGATTACTGTAGTATACAACGTACCTTGAATTTTGAATACTGATTCATTCAATATACTGATTCCATTTTTCAAAACAGTTTTAGCTCTTCTATTTTATCATTCCATACATATTTTAGACAAATTTTATGTATATCTACAAAAACTCTTGCTTGGATTTTGCTAGGTATTGCATTAAACCTTAATATCAATTTAGGAAGAATTAAAATCTTTATTATGTTGAGTCTTTCAATCCATGGACCATGATATATTTCTCCATTTATTTAGGTCTCCTTTTCTTATATATAAATTTTATTGTGTTTATGTAATGTATACAACATGGTGTTATGAGATGCATGTAGATAATAAAATGATTACTATAGTGAAGCAAATCAATACATCCCTTATTTCACAGTTACCCCTTTTTGTGTGGCTAGAGTGCTAAAACCTACTCATTTAGCAAAAAT
>NW_007857213.1:0-636 GCF_000696425.1 Galeopterus variegatus
AAACAGTCAGAAAAGATCTTGAATGTTATAATCACAAAGGAATGATAAATGTTTAGGTGACGAATATGCAAACTATTCTGTTTAGGTCATTATATAATATATGCATGTATCGAAACAACAAATTGTATCCCCTAAACATGTACGATATAAAAAAAAAAAAACATGTACGATCTTTAAAAAGATCGTGAGGACTGTACCTTCCTGAATGGATTAATCCTTTGATAGTTTAATGGGAGGTCCTGGGCATGGCTCTGATGGCTTTAAAAGGAGAATAAGTGAGCAGGTAAGCGCTCTCTTGCTCAGCCATTCACCATGTGACACTCTGGTCACCACAAGACCCTGTAGAGTTCCTGCCAAGAAAAAGACCCTCACAAAAGTGTTCCCTGGACTTTGGACTCCCCAGCCTCTGAAATGTAAGAAATAAATTTTATTTCTTTATAAATTACCCAGTTTCAGGCACTCTGTTATAAGCAACAGAAACAGACTATACACCATGCTTGTCCACTCTTTGGATTTTGAACTTTAATCAACTGCCAACAATTTCAAGTTCACTTTGGAAGATGTGGACTACTTGGAGTTGAGGCTGCTTCAGTGAGACTTAATCAACAAGCTAAAAGGAGTGTTCTGTCTGTATGG
>NW_007857214.1:0-636 GCF_000696425.1 Galeopterus variegatus
CTGAGGTGAGAGAGGGGGAGCCTCAGGATGATTAGTCAAATCGAGGTAAACTAAAGCACAGAAACAAGACAAAGTGCCAGAACTAGCACTTCTTTACTCTTAACAAATAAATATTTTTAAAAACTCTTTAATTTATTGTTTGATTCTTTTGCTAAATTCATTCTCTCTATAAATATTAACATAATTGTTAGCACTTAAAATATGATATTGGTTATTATATTACTGACTTACAATGTCGGTATCATTGTTTTAAAGCATGTGGACATTTTAATTGAAGCATAAAATAATTTTATAATAGTAAGTTTTTCACAATGCGGAGCAGCTGCCTTTGAAGCTAAAGAAATTATAAATGAGATTTCATCTTTTTTGCATCTCAGTATACACAAAAGCCATATTACTTCTGGATGCATGTGTTATTAGATAAGTAATCTGAGGATAAAAATACTAGCAGTATTCATATTTCAAATATGAAATTTTAAAATTAACCTGGCTTCTGTATATTGACCATAATATGTTCTATGAGGGCTTTATTATTACTCATTTGTAGAAACATTCTAATCAAGTGTGTCTCCAAAAAGACTGAACAATGATTGACAGCCATGTGAATGATAATGGAACTGAAAATTTCAACATGGT
>NW_007857215.1:0-636 GCF_000696425.1 Galeopterus variegatus
GACAGCTAAGTACAGGGGAGAGCATCAGTGGGAGAGCATGGGAAGGCAGTGGGAACCCGGCGAGGACCTTCTGGAGCATGAAAACCAAGCAGGGTGGTGTAGAGCAGAAAGAGGCATGCAGATTCAACCACTGCCACATCTCCCAAACCAGGATCAACTAGGAAGAATTTTCCCCTGCAGCAGAAAGGATTTGCTTGGCCACGAGTACCTCCCAGTGGTAACCTTCCTCCTGCACCTGGCCAAACCCACCCTGCTCACCACCATGATTTCCTGTGTCATTGTCTAGCACTTCTCAATGCACAGGAGTTCATCCTGCACCCCACCATGTGACCCAAGTTGCCCATGTGGCACTGGGAGCATGAGTGGTTCCAGCCTTCCAGCAGCCTGTATGGCCCTGGCTGCCCACATGACCCAAACCACCCAGCTGCTAGCATGGCCCCACCCACCTGCCTGGGGCCAGCCTTCTAGCCACCCTTGCAGCCCAAACTGCTGGACTGCATGGCACTACCCACCCACATGACCCCAATTACCCTGTGTAGCCCCAACTGCCTACTTGGGCCAAGCAATAGAGCCACCTCTGTGGCCCCAACCATCTGCATGGGCCTAGCTCTCTAGCCACCCTTGCAGACCCAGCTG
>NW_007857216.1:0-636 GCF_000696425.1 Galeopterus variegatus
ATAGAAGCAACTGCTCTACCAGATGACCAGACATCAATGTAGGGACACTAGAAATATGAAACAAACAAGAAAATATGACACCACCAAAGGAATACAATAATTCTCAATTACCAGACTCCAAATAACAAGAAACTCTTGAAATGACTGAAAAGGAATTCCAAGCAACAATCTTAAGGTAACTCAATGAGATACTAGAAGACACAGTTATATGACAGAGTGAAATGAGAAAAGCAACCCAGGATACAAAGGAGAGCATTTACAAAGAGATAGATACCTTAAAGAAGAATGTAGCAGAACTCCTGGCACTGAAGGATTCATTCAATGAAATAAAAATGCAACCGAGAGCTGAAGCAGCAGGCTAGAGCAAGCAGAAGAAAGAATTTCTGATCTCCAAGAAAGTCCTTTTGAAATAACCCAGGTGGACAAAAAAAAGAAAGAGTTAAAAAAAATGAAGAAAATCTATGAGAGCTATCAGACAATCTTAAGAGTACTTAAGTAGTGGGATCCAGCAATCCCACTACTGGGTGTATAAAGAAAAGGAAGGAAGGAAGGAAGGAAGAAGGGAGGGAGGGAGGGAGGGAGGGAGGGAAGGAAGGAAGGAAGGAAGGAAGGAGGGAAGGAAGGAAGGAGGGGAGG
>NW_007857217.1:0-636 GCF_000696425.1 Galeopterus variegatus
TTTTACAAGGGCTGCTTTACCCTTAGTTTCTCTGCTCTGAGGAGCAGTATCTCGTGTCTAGACAGGCTTGTTTTTAAGGACTCACCAGCCCACCAGGGTATGGATCATAGTGTTCAGAAGCCTCCTTGCCTAGTGACCTTTATCTCTAATCTGATCCTGGTCTTACCTGAAATCTGAAAGAGTGCCTGAGTTAGAAAATGGTTTGGGGAGAAAATTAACCACATAAAATACTCATAGGCATATTATTTTGATATTTGATGAGTACCAATCAAGGTCCAGTCACCCCATGCCTCTCTGCATCCACACCAACAAACAGTGGCTTCTTTTGATCATTACTGAGACTTTCAGTGTCTCAGTTCCTTCATCTGTAAATTGAGGAAAGTAATAAAAACCTGTCCAATATGGAGAGCTACACAGATAGAGATAATTTATAGCGTGCTTACAGAAGGGCCTGGTGCATAGTCATCATTCAATGAATATTGGCTTTTAGTATTACTATTATGATTATTATCATTGTTGTTATTGGAAAACAAGGACTGGTTTATGGAACGATCATGCCAAAACATGGCAGCCTACTCCAATACCAAGAAAGATATGCTGGCTCTTAGAATACATGTAAAAATGGTGCACGGTGGA
>NW_007857218.1:0-636 GCF_000696425.1 Galeopterus variegatus
CATTAGCTAGTAAAATTCCACTCATAGGTACAGTGCTTAGAGAAACTCTTGATCATGTATAGTGAAGAATCATACAAGAATGTGCATCATTGCAGTCTTTGTAGCAATAAAAATTAGAAACCTAAATGTATGCTGACAATTAAATAGATAAATTAATTATGGTATAGCCATACGATGCTACACTATATACACTGAAAAGACAAATTATAGTTACAGGCAACAATGAGAATGAATGAATCACAAAACCATAACATTAAGCAAAAGTGCAGTCATATGTTACTCATCATTTATATAACATGATAGAAAAAAGCCAAAACTAAATAAAATATTGTTGTCTATCTTTTCCGTGAGACCCTTTAGTATGTTTACCAAAGCAATATTAAAGTCCGTGTCTGATACACCTTACATTTGGCCATCTCTGCATCTGCTTCTATTGACCATTTCTCCTCTTGACTATGGGTCAAATTTTCTTACCACTTAGTATGATTCAATCTTTTTCTTTTTTTATTGAAACATAATTGATTATACATATTTGTGGGATACAGAGTTGACTTATCAGTATTTGTGTACAATAAGTGATGATCAAATCAGAATAGTTTGGCATATTCATCTTTGTATCTGTTAACCAATTTCTCT
>NW_007857219.1:0-636 GCF_000696425.1 Galeopterus variegatus
TGGAAAATGACTTCAAAATATGTATATTTCACATATGTGAAAAAATAAGGGAGAAAATAACGTTTATGGGACAAGAACAGATTATTATACGTAAATGTAAACATTTCTCAAATGAAAACTATAATTACTAATATAAAAATAAATAGACTAATAATTGCATACTTAAAAGATAGTAAGCTAAATAAGCTAAAGAATCATGCCAAAATACAATAAAAATGCATTAAAAAGATGGAACTATTAAGGAGAGTGAAGAACACTTTCACTATCAGTAGTTTCTAAAGGAGAATATAATAAAATAGAGGAAACATTTAAAGAAATCCATTTTCAAGAGTGAGATGAGTACAATGAGAAACTTTCTGAAAGAAATAAAAATAACACATATTTGAGGATACACAAGTATTCTTCCAAAAGGAAAATAATGAATTCAGAAAGAGACAAGAAAGAGAAGGAATAATGAGCAAAAAACTAAGCAAAATGAGTGTTAAAGCTTAGTGAATAATTAGAAGGAGGAGGACGGAGAGAGGAAGGGACAGTGGAAACAAAAAGAGAAGGAAGAAAGGAAGTTAACAGTGCTTTTAATAATACTCTGGAAATGAAATTCCAGATGAGAGGTACAAAAGGTGGGGGGGGGGGGGG
>NW_007857220.1:0-636 GCF_000696425.1 Galeopterus variegatus
TAAATATAGGTATGCACATGTACAAAAATAACATAAAACCTCTGAGTAAAATTATCTGTACTTTTTTTCTGTTAATAAAAGCACTACAGTATATTTCTTGGTAGTAAACCTGTCTGTTTTCATTCTGTTGGCTACCATCTGAACTGCCACATTGGTATAATAAATTAATGGCTTGATATTTCACCACAGTAAATAATAGAGTGGTCCAAAAAATAAAAAATAAAAAAATCGGTGAGTTCCAAGGAAATATATTTTTCGATGGATCTGATAATTTAAAGTTGTCAGTCAATGCTACAGCCAGATGAAAAAAGATGAAACTGAAGTTCCCAAGGCCGGTGAATAACAATAACATGCTGTATTCTGTGCATCAGTCATCATTACCATAAATCTTTGATACCTATATTGCCAAATATGTCATGTACTGCCTTAATGGTGATTAAATGATGTGCCATAGTACTGAAACTGGAATGAGATTTTGTAGAACACATGATATTCAAAAGCATTTTCAAAATCTATCATCTGTATATCTGGAAATGCTGTTTTTGTCAGTTACTATTCAAATCTTGATTTTATTAACCTAATATTTATCAAATACAGTTTTGGTGAACAATTTTCAGATTTCCCTAATACAGGTTG
>NW_007857221.1:0-636 GCF_000696425.1 Galeopterus variegatus
TTTTTTTTTTTTGCAGTTTGCTTATTTCAGAGTTTGAGACAGTAGCTGAAGAAAAATGTAGAGTTGAGAGTTAAACCACTCATGGCTTTTGTTCAGGAAAATATGCAAACCTACCTTTTGAATAAGAGCAAAGTTCATGTCTATAAAGGGAAAGAAGAGAAAGTGACTGGCAAAGATGCCCGTGAACATGTGTGTAATGTCACTTTTTAGTCTCAGCCTTTGGGCCATTGTGTGCCTGGTGCAGCAATTTGAGTGCATTGTAAGAGAAGCCAGTGAGAAGAAACGGAAGAGATGGTCTTGCTAAATGGAAGTGGGAGGAGCAGAAATGGGGTGCCCAATGAATTTTGAAAAACACTATTATAGCTCTCCTAAGATGGCATCACAAAGCCATCCTAGCCCAGTGGTCCTTTGGAAACTGGCACTGCATGTATGACACCAACCATTCTCCATCTCTCACTCCCTCTTGTTCTTCCTGCTGTAAAAGATCCAGAGCAAATGTGGGAGAAAAATCAAAATTACTTTGTGGACAAATCAGTTTATACCCAGGATATGACTAATACAGAAGAAAAAATCTAGCTGATTCATTGATACCATCTCTTTCTACTTTTAGCTAAGTTTTTAAATTTGGGTAAAAAA
>NW_007857222.1:0-636 GCF_000696425.1 Galeopterus variegatus
CAGGGTGTGTGAGATCTGTAAGTCTCTGCCTCGCTATCCAGGTGTTTCCCCTCTCTGTGTGTGCACGATGGGGCCTCCCGGAGGGTGCATCTTTTTTTCCGAGACTCCTCCTCCTTTGCCGGACTCCTCCCCTCTCTGTGTGTGCACGATGGGGCCTCCCGGAGGGTGCATCTTTTTTTCCGAGACTCCTCCTCCTTTGCCGGACTCCTCCCCTCTCTGTGTGCTCAGTACAGGGCTGGGGTGTGTCTTCTGCAGTCCTCGTCTCTCAGCCCCACCCGGCCCTGAAGGAGTCTCAGGCCTCCGCCACAGACACTGTGAGTGTTCCTGCGGCCCTGGTCAAGGTCCTCTCTGGGCTTCCCACCTTCCCCCCGGTATTGCGGACCCCTGTGTGGTTGGGTTATCTCCCACACCAGGGCGCGAGCCCCCCAGGGGAGGATCCCACAGCACACAGTTCCTCTTTGAATCCCCCCGGCGTGAGCTGGCTTGGCGCCCTCATGCCGTCAGCTCTCTGGCAGGATCAAGCAGGCTCGGGGGCACCCTGGTAACCCCTCTCCCAACCAGAAATCAGTCTGGGTTTTTTCTGAACTGAAGGCCACAGAGATGGTATCTGCCTCCTGGAAGCAGGGAGTTTACCTG
>NW_007857223.1:0-636 GCF_000696425.1 Galeopterus variegatus
ACCTGCACTGCTGCAGAGTCATTTCCAAGAAGAATGCCCTCACCCGATTTGATCCCTGGACTTTCGACTTCCCAGCCTCCAAAACTGTAAGAAATAAATTGCATTCCTTTATAAATTACCCAGTTTCAGGTATTCTGTTACAAGCAACAGAAAATGGGCTAATACAGCCTCTAAGGCCCTATGTCATCTGACCCCTGTTACCTCTGGTACATTTCCTCTCCTCCTCTTCAGGCACCTTGGCCTTCCTGCTGTTCTGGAACAAGCCAAACCTGCTTCCACTTCAGAATCCCTCTTCCTGGAACCCATTTCCCCTAGACACCTGCATGGCTCCCTCTCTTCCTTCTAGTAACTTCGGTTACATTGTTACCTTCTTGGTGAGCCTAGGCCCATACCCATCACCTCACTGCTTTATTTATATTCATAGCTCTTCCCATCTTTTGACATATTAAATATTCATTTTTTTTTTTTTTTGCCTGTCTTTTCTGACTATGTCAGCTCCATGAGCACTGGGACTTTGCTTTGTTTATTTCTGTAACCGTGTTATCTAAAAGGGTGTTACTGTGTAGTAAATGCTAAATATTTGTTGAATGAATGAATGAATGAATGGTGGAATGAGCCTGATATCAGGAATGACTG
>NW_007857224.1:0-636 GCF_000696425.1 Galeopterus variegatus
CAACTCACCATCAAAGTAGTCAGCAGGGCCACTCTACAGGTAACCTACTGCTCACTCGACAGCACTGATATAAGAAGAGTCACCAGTAAAGCCTGCAAATCGAGGAAGAAATCTTTATTCTCATAGCCAATCTCAGTATAATAGAAGAAGCAAAACCTCTACCAAATGACCAAATGTCAATGAAAAATGCTAGAACTACAAATAAACAAGATGATATGACACCACCGAAGGAACACAGTAATGCTCAAATTTCGGACTTGATTGAACAGGGAATCCTTGAAATGTCTGAAAACGAATTCTGAGCAATGATCTTAAGAGAACTTGAAGAAATAAAAGACTCAATTAGAGAACACAATAAAATAAGAAAAAAAATATCCATAATATGAAGGAGGAAATTTACAAAGAGATTAACACCTTAAAAAAGTGTAGCAGAACTCCTGGAAATTAAAGATTCACTTATTGAAATATAAAAACACAACAGAGAGCTTAAGCAGCATGGTAGAGCAAGCAGACAAAAGAATTTCAGCGCTTAAAGATGATCTTTTCAAAATAACCCAGGCAGAAAAAAAAAAAATAAAAAAGAATTTAAAATAATGAGGAAAATCTAAGAGAGATAGCAGACAACCTCAAGCACTC
>NW_007857225.1:0-636 GCF_000696425.1 Galeopterus variegatus
GTTGAATAGGAGTGGTGAGAGTGGGCATCCTTGTCTAGTTGCTGTTCTTAAAGGAAAAGCTGTCAGCTTTTCCTTATTCAGGATGATAATGGTGGTGGGTTTATCATCTGTGGATTTAATTATGTTGAGATATTTTCCATCTATACCTAACTTGTTGAGAGTCTTTATCATGAACGAATGTTGAATTTTATCAAATGCTTTTTCAGCCTCTATAGACATGATCATATGGTTTTTGTGTTTGATTTTATTGAAATGGTATATCACATTTTTTGATTTGCATATGTTGAACCAACCTTGCATCCCTGGAATGAATTCCACTTGATCATGGTGTATAATTTTTTATATCTATTGCTGTATTCTGTTACCTAGTATTTTATTGAGGAATTTTGCGTCTCTATTCATCAAGGATATTGGCCTGTACCTTTCTTTATTAGTTGTATCTTTACCTGGTTTGGGTATCAGGGTGATGTTTGCTTCATAGAATGTGTTTGGGAGAATTGCCTCTGTTTCAATCTTTTAGAATAGTTTGTAGAGAATTGGTGTCAATTCCTCTATGAATGTTTGGTAGAATTCTTCTGTGAATTCATCTGATCCTGGGCTTTTCTTTGTTGGGAGCCTTCTGATAACACCTTCAAT
>NW_007857226.1:0-636 GCF_000696425.1 Galeopterus variegatus
ATTTTAAGCAATTTTATTATATATATATATATATATATAGTATCTGGATTTACCTCAATTATATTTTGTGTTTAATCTTTTTTATGTTTACATGCTTCTCCTCTATAATTTTAATTAATTTAATTTTTCGTAGTACCTACTTGAATAAAACACTGTCTATCTTAGCACTTACAAATAAAATTTTCATGCATATTTCATTTAACAAGTTATACGAGTGAGTATATCTGCAAACATATGTCAAAATAAAAGAAACTAAGAATATATTAACTTTAGTAATTATCTGTCTCAATCTTCCATGCTATTATTGTTTAATATTTAACTTCCTCCATATGTGCTATTGTCAAAATTAGATATGAATAATATTGTTTCATATAATCATTATTTGTTTGGAATTACCCACAAACTTGTTAAGGTATTTGCTCATTCTTCTTTCTATCTATCCATGTACCTTCAATATCTATCTTTTTCTTTCTTGAAGTTCATCCACTGCAAATTTAATTAGTAGGTTTCTTCTTGTCTGAATTGTCTCTATCTTACCCGCTTTGATTTATAATTTAGTTGTATATACAATTATAACAACAAATATTTTTCTTCATTAATATTAAAATATTATTGTGCTGTCTCACTAATTCCAAA
>NW_007857227.1:0-636 GCF_000696425.1 Galeopterus variegatus
ACTTACCGTATCTGTTGATCAAGAAGGTGTAGGATTGAGCCTGGGCGAGATTCCCAATTCTGCTTCATAACTTCTTAGCTGAATGAACTGGGAAGAGACACTCAACTCTACAAAATCTCAGTTGCCCGATCTGCATAAAGGGAAAGTCTCAAAAGATCAATTCAAAGATGAACATAAAAACATTTAGTAAATTCAGTGTAAATATTAGTTGCTATCATTGTGATATAATTTGCAAAGCCCTGGAAAATGATTTCTCATCTAGATCTTAGATTAAATCCTTCCATCTGTCTTTTGGTATCTAAAATCTGGCAATGATTTTCAAATATTTTTGGCTTTTTGTCTTGCCCCACTTTAAAAAATATATTTTATGTCAAAACCAGTCCATACATGAATGATATTATAATTAAAACTAAAGAAAAATTGTCATGAAACAGTATTTAAACTTATTATATATGTTGATGTTCTCTATTCTGTTCTGTTTTATTCTACTAAAAACAATGCTGATTATGATCCATTAAATTGACTTTAGGATCCATTTTTTATTTGTGATCTGCTTTTTGGAAATACTGTCTTACAGGAAAATGTCACTCTGACTTAAACTTATGCTGTATTGTAGTAAGACTTTTTGACTAGAAG
>NW_007857228.1:0-636 GCF_000696425.1 Galeopterus variegatus
TTACTTAGATCGATGTGGTCGGTCTGATGGGTTTACTTTGATTGATGAGCTCGGTCTGATGAGATTATTTAGATCGATGAGCACGGTCTGATGAGTTTACTTAGATCAATGATCTTGGTCTTATGATTTTACTTAGATCGATGTGGTCGGTCTGATGGGTTTACTTTGATTGATGAGCTCGGTCTGATGAGTTTAATTAGATCGATGAGCACGGTCTGATGAATTTACTTAGGTCGATGTGCTTGGTCTGATGAGTTTAGTTTGATCGGTCAGCTCGGTCTGATGAGTTTACTTAGATCGATTAGCATTCTCTGAAGGGTTTACTTAGATCGATGAGCTCGGTCTGATGAGTTTACTTAGATCGATTAGCATTCTCTGAAGGTTTTACATAGATCGATGAGCTCGGACTGATGAGTTTAATTTGATCGATTAGCTTGCTCTGATGAGTTTAATTAGATCAATGTGCTCAGTCTGATGTGTTTACCTAGATCGATGAGCTCGGTCTGATGAGTTTACTTAGATCAATGATCTTCGTCTGATGAGTTTAATTAGATCAATGTGCTCAGTCTGATGAGTTTAATTTGATCGATTAGCTTGCTCTGATGAGTTTAATTAGATCAATGTGCTCAGTCTGAT
>NW_007857229.1:0-636 GCF_000696425.1 Galeopterus variegatus
AACAGGTATTTCAACCAAGACCACTCCTTCCTCCATCTCTCCCAGCTCAGAAAGTGAAAACTGCACTCCAGACTGCCGAGGTGAAGAACACAGGCTTCCTTCTCTCCCCAGCTCTCAGTTAGAGGGCTTTCTTCCTGGGAGGAGCAGGATGTCAGTGATTGTCATCCTTCCACCAACCATCTGTTCCTGAGGCTAAGTTCTGGGCAAGTGCAGTTTAGAAGTGGGGCTCCAATCGTCTGCCCAATCTTCACTTGATAAAGGAAGGCTCTACCTTGGACAGGAAGCTGCAGAGAATACTCGTACTCTGACTGCCCTGTCTCTGGCTTGTGAGACATTGGTTCCATGCTAGAAGAGGCAAGCCAAGAAGACCTAGGCTGATGCCCATCTCCTCCCCCACTGAGCACTCAGGTCTTAGAGTTGAGGTGTCACTCAGAGAGAAGCTTGTCATTGTTCCCACCCCAGCTCCAGAGCCTTGGCTCGGAGATTTTGTCCTATGGTAAAAAGTCAGCTATAAAATGGATAGCCCCTAACCTTTTCCCACAGGAATAGATTTTATTTGCCATGGAGCATGGAGAAAGTCAAGCTAAAGGGTTTCTCAAAAACAGTGGAGGTTATGGTGGGGAACTATTGGGAGGA
>NW_007857230.1:0-636 GCF_000696425.1 Galeopterus variegatus
TTTGCTGCTGTCTGTGCCAACGCCTTCATCACAAGGCTCTCTGGGGCCTCACTTGTCAGAGGTCCAGCTGAGGGACTAGCAGAGCCACCCGACATGGGACTTCAGAACCAACCGCACACCCACCTTGCCCGACTGAAAGAGCCACCCAAGAACAAGCGCAGGAACTGGGGCCTGTGGGTCACGGGCTCTGTACAAGCACATATGCTGATGGTGTCACAGCTGTCCCCACTCACAGGAAAGCTTGTGGGGAAGCTCAGGGCAGGGCAGGTGGCCTGGGAAGTGTAGCAAGCAGGATTTTTGTACTGTTCTGACAACTGCAGGCTGATGTCAGGCCTGGAGTCAGGTGAATTAAATTTATTCCTTCTTGATGGAAAAGTTGGACTCAAGCCACAAATCGATATTCCTGGGGAGTCTTAATTTTTCTTCCAGCTTCACCAAGCTCAGTGGAGCTTAAAGCAGGCTTTTTTCTCATGCAAAGAGACAAGAGGACGCAGAGAGCAAAACAGTGTGGAGCCCTGGGGCGGGAAGGAGGCCCCTTCAGACTTTTGCTCTCCCAGCTGCCTTTTCCAGATCCATATATTGGCAGGGTGGGGGGAGGAGGGAGAACCCAAAGATGGCTTCTGGATGTCTGGCCTC
>NW_007857231.1:0-636 GCF_000696425.1 Galeopterus variegatus
ATAGCATAAAATATCTGTGACTCTAGGATATTAAGAAGCAAACATATCTTAGATGTGGCAATGATTTGTGGCCTCCATAGCTTAACGGTACCAACAGAATTACATTCCTTATAATTTAATTATTTGTGTTTTGTTTCCTCAGGTACACATGAGCAGCACGGGCATTGAGTTCACAGAAGACGTGTTATTGTGAATGCATAGCTGTGATTGGAGAATTGTGAGAGGTGGCTTGCACCGCACATACATATGAAGCTTCTCCAAAGGTTCATGGGAAATTTCGTATTATCTGTTAATTCCTTTTTTTCATGAATTTTTCAAACTATTTTCATATTGGCTACCAATAGCTGTTTTGTGGATTGTTTCTATTTGACCATCAATATTTTTATGGGTGACTTGGACATTGAGAATTAAATTAAAATAGCTTATATTGTATTGTTTACTTCTATAATATTTATTCAACCCATTATTAATTTTGCCAAGTGCTGAAAAGAAAAATAAAATGTTGACACTATCTGAATTAATATCTTCCACCTAGTTACACATTACTACTTATTTTCTTTACAAGCAAAAGTTGAAAGTTATGTACATTAAAGATATTTTTAAGAAATGTTTTGAAGTTCTGAAATTTATTTATTT
>NW_007857232.1:0-636 GCF_000696425.1 Galeopterus variegatus
CGCGCTCAACCAGTGAGCAGACTGGTCTCTATATGGGATCCGAACCCTCAGCGGGAGCGCCACCGAGCTCCCAAGCGCTGCACTCTACCGAGTGCGCCACCGGGCCGGCCCATCCCCCTTTTTTTAAATCACCTATTCCCAAGAAGCTTAAAGATGAGGGAATGCAATTCCTATTAGACAATATTTTCCTGAGCTTAATTTCTCTTCTATCTTACTTCTCTATAGTCCCCCAAATCTTTAGCCACTATTTCCACTTTGTACTAAGGAAAGTCACTAACAGAGTTTTGTATTGGGTAATATTTACATCTTGCTACCCACCCATAACACAGGCAGAATCACCTTGTTACCAGAACATTCCTCCCTGTCTCTCATTTTCTCTCTCTCCCTCTCTCCACACATGCACACGCACACATTCACATAAGAAAAATAGCAACAAAACTTTCTAACCTTTTTTTTTAATCAATGAAATTGAAAAACAGAGACCTTGGTTTATCATCTTGTATAAAATATTTTTTATAATAAATTTCAAAAACCATTGCAATGTGTACATGTTCTCATCAACTCCCTAACTCTCCTCCCTGCCCACACTTGCTGCAGCCTGGCAGGTCAGCATCTCTGCGTGCTCTTGTGCTTTAG
>NW_007857233.1:0-636 GCF_000696425.1 Galeopterus variegatus
TAGGTAGTATTATCCTCATCCATTCCAGATCACCCTCTCAGAAAACCAAGGCTCAGAGAGATTAAACGACTCACCTAAGGTCACGCAGCAGGGACCGGAACCTGGGTGTGTCTGAATCCAGAGCTCTGCTCTGGACACTGTTCTTGGCTGCCTCCACTCTGCCTAAGAATTGCGGCCTTCGCTCCCCTTCCAGCCCTGGCAGTGGCCCCACCAGGCCCAACATACACCCTTTAGGCTAATCTACACCCCAGAGTCACTCACACACGCTGGACTGTGGTGCTCACCTGATGTGGGAGAGGAACCAGGTGACCCTCGGAAAACCTCTCCAACAGGGAATCTATGCTGCTGACAGCTTCAGCCCCGGGTGTTCAAGGACCTAACTTGCTATGTCACTTGGAGATGTATCCTGGGCCTCAGTTTCCTTTCCTACAAGGTGGGGAGAGATTGACAGCCCTTGGAGCTTCAGCAGATTTCCTGCCAGCTCAAGGCCTGCTCCCCGTCCCTCACCTCTTCCACTCCCCGACCATCCTGTCTGGGCCATCACTAACCTGGCTTCGTCCCTCTGGAGCAGTTGGGAGCCTGGGAAGGTTGGCTGGAGGCTGCAGGGTAGCTGCAGCAGGCTGGGGCTGGGGTCTT
>NW_007857234.1:0-636 GCF_000696425.1 Galeopterus variegatus
GAATGAGATTACTTTCTTGATTTCTTTTTCTGATATTTTGTTGTTGACATATAGGAAGGATGTTGATTTTTGTTTGTTGATTATGTATCCTGAAACTTCAGTGAATTCATTTATTAGCTCTAGTAATTTCTTTCTTTTTTTTTTTTTAAAAAAAAAAGATGACCGGTAAGGGGATCTTAACCCTTGACTTGGTGTTGTCAGCACCATGCTCATCTAGTGAGCAAACCAGCCATCCCTATATGGGATCCGAACCCGTGGCCTTGGTGTTATCTGCACCGCACTCTACCGAGTGAGCCACAGGCTGGCCCAGCTCTAGTAATTTCTTGGTGGAGTCTTTGGGGATTTTCTATGTATGGGCTCATGTCATTTTCAAATAAGGATAGTTTTTAAAAAAAATTTTAATTTAATTTTGTCAATATACAATGTGGTTGATTATTGTGGCCCATTACCAAAACCTCCCTCGCTCCTCCCTCTCCCCCCTCCCACCCAACAATGTCCTTTCTGTTCACTTGTTATATCAACTTCAAGGAATTGTAATTGTTGTGTCTTCTTCCCTCCCTCCCCCCCCAGTTGTCTGTGTATTTATTTATTTATTTTTAGCTCCCACAAATAAGTGAGAGCATGTGATATTTCTCT
>NW_007857235.1:0-636 GCF_000696425.1 Galeopterus variegatus
CCTGTTGCTGGGCAGCCCAGCCCTGTCCTCCTCTGTTCCCTTCCTCCTCCACAATGCCACCGTCCACCCCTAGCGCCCCAGCACATTTGGGATGGGACCTGCCCCTCACATGGCCACCCAGCTCAGCTCACGTGCACCTGTGCTCTGCCTGCCTGTGGGAAACCATGGTGCAAAGCACAGTTAAGTCCCAGTGTCAACTGAGTGGGGGCACCAGCCAGACTGGCCCCTGGTGGCTTGTCACTGCATATGGTTGGAGGGATGGAGAGACCACCATTGAAGACCTCAACAGTTCTGAGCTGGGACCAGAAGATGAGCGGAAATTGCTGAGAGGCAGCACCTGGGACTGGAGGAGATCCCGTCACCAGAGCGGGTCAAGTGGGTGACGGCAGGAGCAAGGGCACAGGGCTGACCCCACAGCGCACTCATCTGTGTACCCAGAGTGCTGTACCCGGCACAGCACTCACACACAGCAGGTATCAGGGTGTGTCCACTGCGGAGGGGACAGCAGCTGAAGGTCCTACCTGTCCGCCAGCCGCCAGGTCGGATCTCCTGGTTTCATGGGGCCTCCACCCTCTCTTAAAACCACGGCCGGGGGCCGGCCCGGTGGCGCACTGCTACAGTGCGCAGCTTGGGAAG
>NW_007857236.1:0-636 GCF_000696425.1 Galeopterus variegatus
CACAGTTCTCAGGAGTCTAGCAAGAGGGTGACACATGCTCACAAATAAGTATGGTAGATACAAGAACATGTTCTGTGAAAGAAGGAAAGGAAGGATGATTTGATTTGAGTGAAGAAAGAGAATTTTTAGGTCATAGGTTCCGAAAGCCTTGGGACCTAATGGGAATTTGTGTTGGATGTCAATAGTTTGGTAAGGGGCCGGCCCGGTGGCGCACTGCGCTAGTGCGCCACTTGGGAAGTGTGGCTGCGCTCCCGCCGAGGGTTCGGATCCCACATACAGACCGGTTCCCGCTCACTGGCTGAGCGAGGCGCGGGGGCAACACCGAGGGTTGCGATCCCGTTGCCGGTCCCGGTCCAGTGCGGGGACGACACTGAGGGTTGCGATCCATTGCCGGACATGGAAAAAAGACATTTGGTAAGATTTTGACTTAAGGAGAAGGGATAGGATTAAGAACATTCATCCCATTTTAAAAGGGCAACCAGTTTTCAAACACGTGCATCAAAGAATTAGTGTTATAAACAAATTGGGTCTTTCTGGATAGACATAAAGGGATTTATCTTATTGTGGGAGTCCTGTATCCATCACATCTAAATCATATTTCTTCTTCTTAAATTTGACCTTTATAAGCCAGTACAT
>NW_007857237.1:0-636 GCF_000696425.1 Galeopterus variegatus
AAGGCACAGACCAGAGGAGTGAGGAGCACTTGCAGCACTTACAGCTGCAGGTCTTGCTTTGTGAGGGGTTAGGGAATCTAGGGCTAGTTCTGAGTTTGCCCTTAAAAAATTAGCCTCAATTTATGCTATGAAGATGATAGTGACCACTAGACAAGGTTTCTACATGTTCTCATCAATACAAGACTATGGGAAACCCAATGACACAGGTTGGGAGCGCATCGCCAGGTAGTGGAGCCTCCTTGTGGAAGGAGGTGGGGGGAGGTAGGGTGTGGAGCGAGGGTGAGCCCTGCAGTCTTTGCCAGGTTATTGTCCCTCGGGTGGGCAGACAGAGCCAGATAACATCAGACCAGCACTGGAACTGTAGTGAGGACAGGTGAACCCACAGGAACAGCAAAGCCTGAGACTCCACTCTGGATTTTATACCAAATAGCAGTTTCTGCTTTTGAAGACACCCTCTTTCCTGTGAATCTGGCCCCAGGCTCTACCTGCCTCACTTGCCAGTATTAAGACAAAGAAGTGTCAATTAAAGGACCTCAGAGTTGGAAGGAAGCCACCTTGAAGGCCTTCTAGCTACCCTTCATCCTCTGCACCTGCCACTTTGGATCTGCAGCACCTCACTCCTCCTCCAGCTTCTGT
>NW_007857238.1:0-636 GCF_000696425.1 Galeopterus variegatus
ATTTAGACACATGCATACATGTTGTCCATTGGACAGATAGGGAGCACATCTTTTTTTTTTTGTCCTTTTTGTTTGTTTTTTTTTTTGAGACCGTCCGCACTGTGCTCAGCCAGTGAACACTGTGAGTGCACCGGTCATCCCTATATAGGATCCGAACCCGTGGTGGGAGTGCTGCTGTGCTCCCAGCGCCGCACCCTCCCAAGTGCGCCATGGGCTCGGCCCGGGAGCACATCTTTAGAACCTGTTTTTAAAAATACCTTTTAAAAATTTTGCTGTTTTTTAACACAATGTAAACATTTTTAACTGATTCTGGAATGTTTAAATATTTTTAAAATCTTTGATGCTCAATTTAAAAAAATGTATTACCATTCTTCCACATAGTATATCCAGTAGAAAACTCAAAGGCAATGTTGAAATCATTGATATAAAAAATATAATCTAACTTGTAACTTATGAATCTATTTTAATTTTATTGCACTTGGAAAAATTGATTGAATCACTATTGAATTGAATTACCAGAATCTTAAAGCTTTGAAGTACATATATATGACATGTATATCACATATATAAATGAGGGTACTTCAAAAAGTTCATGGAAAGATTTGCATTAACTTTCAATTCTATTCATGAACGTTT
>NW_007857239.1:0-636 GCF_000696425.1 Galeopterus variegatus
AGTGTCGAAACCAACCACGGAACTCAAAAGATGATCGTTTTCTGAGGATAAACAACAGCAGGGCTAATCTGTTTTTTAAAAAACAAACTTGAGAAACAGGCTTGAACGTCTCCTTTAAATCTATGCTCTGTAGGTAATGGACAGCAAAGGTACACGTTCTTAACGAATGATCGTAACTCATCAAAACACAATTGATAGACGCTGGAGACTTCAGCATAACTCACACAGTGTAGCGTTGTGTCAGAAGGCTCGTGCCTCAGCGTCCCGCTGTCGACGTCGTAAATTTAACCCCGTCTGTCTCACTCCTGGACAGTGCCCAGCATCACTTCATTCACCAGACGCTCTTATTAAAAACGTCCACGGGTCAAATCATAGTGATGATGTAAGATACCAGAAGCGCACTACTCAGCCACCCTATGGTGACTGCAGGCCTCAGCACAGTCCCTGGGACTGACTTGAACTCCTCCTTCGTCTTCAAAAAGCACACAAACATGAAAGTGATTCTGTGTGCAAAAAATGTATCATACACTCCAGTTTAATTATTGTATGAGCCATGTGTGCATTTCAATATTCTTTTTTAATGACAAATTACCTGTGACTTGTGATAAGGACATACTGGGTCCATCTTGGTATAAT
>NW_007857240.1:0-636 GCF_000696425.1 Galeopterus variegatus
TGCATGCCTGGGATGAATCCCACTTGATCATGGTGTATAATTTTGTGTATGTGTTGCTGTAGTTTGTTAGCTAGTATTTTATTGAGGATTTTTGCATCGATATTCATCAAGGATATTAGCCTGTAGTTTTCTTTTTTTGTTGTATCTTTGTCTGGTTTTGGTATCAGGGTGGTATTTGCTTTATAGAATGTGTTTGGGAGAATGGCCTCTGTTTCCATCTTTTGAATAGTTTGTAGAGAATTGGTATCAATTCCTCTTTGAAGGTTTAGTAGTATTCTGCAGTGAACCCATCTTGTCCTGGGCTTTTCTTTGTTGGTTTCTTCTGATAATAGCTTTAATCTCTTTTATTGTTGTTGATCTGTTCAGATTTTCTACATCTTCTTGGCTCAGTTTTGGTAGTTTGAATGTGTCCAGAAATTTACCATTTCCTCTAGATTTTCAAATTTGTTGGCATAGAGTTGTTTATCGTAATCTCAATGATTTCTTGTATTTCTGAGGTATCAGTTATATTATCACCTTTTTCATTTCTAACTTTTGTTATTTAGGTCTTCTCTCTTCTTTTTTTTAGTTAGCCTTGCTAACGGTTTGTCAATTTTATTTATCTTTTCAAAAAACCAACTTTTTGATTCATTGATC
>NW_007857241.1:0-636 GCF_000696425.1 Galeopterus variegatus
CAACTATTGAAGGAGGATAATCGTAAACTGATCAACCATTTTCCAAAAGACAAACAAAAAAACAAACAAAAAATGCCTTTCTTGCCAAGTGCTTGAAAGAGAGCACATGGTATGGATTGTGTATCCCTCCTGGATCCTTTAGAGTAAGAATGTGAGCAAGTGTATTCTAAAAATAGTCTATATCATAAATCAGTGGTAAAAAATTTTACTATACTTTGGGGGGCAAATTATATCACAAATCAGTGGTTGAAAAAAAAAAGTGGTGTACCTCAAGTGTTCTGATTCCTAGCTCACTGACTTAGGAGAAAATACTGTCCTTGTGATAAAGTCTTCCTTGACAATAAATAATTCAACAATTTTGAAGTAATTTGATATGTTAGGAGAAAAGCAGGATTGGTTTGAAGGTGAGCGATTGCACTAACAAATTCTATCTCAGTTTTCCATTGATGTTTACCTTTCTGTCCTGTGACAAAGCTACTTCTAACTAAGTGGCCAGCTAAATAACAAACTAAATGTATAAACGAGAAGGGAAGGGCCCCCAAAGGTTAAAAGGCAAAGACTTGCACAGAGAATTCTGTGGGGAGGCCGTATCAGCAAACCACTCTGTTCTTCAATTCACAGAAAACCAAATCACAG
>NW_007857242.1:0-636 GCF_000696425.1 Galeopterus variegatus
TGTCCGCCTCTCCTGACTCTTGGGGAAGACCCTGTCCCCAGAATGAGCCCCGAACGCGCCCCGCTCCCCTCGCCCGCCCGGCCGCCACCCGGCTGGCCGGACTTCTGGGCAGGCCACCTCGGGTCCCTGGCTCTACCGTCTGCTGGGTCGCTGTCGTCCCCCCTCCCGCAACACGCGGGTGATGATGGTCACCGCCGGCCTCGGTCACCCGATGATGCACATAAAATGCACTGGCCACCCAGCGAGTGAGCGCTGGTCCTCTCCTCTTCAGATCTGGGTCTTAGTAAACAGGAAACACATCCAGTGCGCTCACTTCTGCCGTTTGTTTAGAAGTCACCCTTTTGTGCTATATATATATTTTTAATGGTTTTAACATGTTATAACCACTTAGGGCAACGTGAACTTCTAGAGAGATACTTGAAACTCTTTTGAACTAACACTGTATCCCTCAGACCCCTGAGCTGGGTAGATTTACTCCTGGTAATCCTTAGAACTGGTCTTTGCAGCATTTGTCTTGGGAAGTCTTCAGAAGTAGGTATTATCACCTCTGTGCAGGGCACCAAGAGGTTAGTTAAAAACAAACAAACAAACACATAAAACCAAGCGAGCTCCCTCTGCCACCTGTGCACACAGAGG
>NW_007857243.1:0-636 GCF_000696425.1 Galeopterus variegatus
GTGCAGAGCCTTTGGCCGCTGTTGTGGCGGGGGCGGCGGGGCAGGGCTCCGACCCCGGCCCGCGTGGACGACACCTCCGAGACGGGGAAGATTTCCTAGACCATCTCCTCCAAGGCCCCTCGTCACGCTGTTGGGGAAACAGGCTCAGAGAAAGGACTCCTATCTGCTCGATTCCCGGGGCGGTGCATTTCCCACCCCAAAGCACTACATTGCTTCCACAACTTTGTGGTGGTGCTGAATGATCGCTGACGGCATGTGGTCCACATCGTCCAGATGTGATGCTGTGACTGAAAAATCAGAGATTTAATTCTCGCTGGGGATTACAGGGAAAGAAAAGTCTTGAAGTGTGGGATGGAGAAGGAGGAAAGTTAAGTTTTTAGAAACAAAATTGGCCCTGGCGGAAACGGTTCCTGTGATTCTGTCCCAGTGCTGAACTGGCTTGTGCCCTTTGGCCCTTTTATCACTCCCTACTTTAAGGAAGGTCAAAGTGAAACACCCAGCAAGAGTTAGGTCACAGTACGAAGATGTTTGCGAAACCATTTTCATTTGCACACTCAGCCGATGCATCTACTGGTAGTTACTTTTTGTGGCCTCTTGTAATCTTTGTAGCATTGAGAGAGGTGAAGAGAATTGAGT
>NW_007857244.1:0-636 GCF_000696425.1 Galeopterus variegatus
TTTTTTAAAGATGACCGGTAAGGGGATCTTAACCCTTGGTGTTGTCAGCACCATGCTCACCCATTGAGCTAACCGGCCATCCTTATATGGGATCCAAACCCATGGCCTTGGTTTTATCAGCACCACACTCCCCCAAGTGAGCCATGGGCCAGCCCTGGATTCTCAATTTTTAAAATGCATACAAATGAGTTTTACAGCCCCTCCCCTAGAAGTTCAGATTAAGGATGGTGGGGCTTAAGCCTAGAAATGTGCCCTTTTAACTCAGCACCCCAGTTCTGATAAAGGTAATTCCAGGAGAACTCTTTGAGGAACAATGAAAGACAAAAAAACAAAAAAACTAAACACAGAAAGACAGAGGATGACACTGCAAGCAAAAGTTCTGGGAGGAGAAAGGACACAAAGAGGCCTTGACTCTGTCCCCTGAGTGTCACCTTCTCCTTGGGGATTCTCACTGATTCTTGCTGCCCCCCCCATGGTGGACTCTGCAAGGAAATAGGGCATTGCTCACTCTGGCCTACCTTAGACAGGTGGGAATTCTGAAAAAGGCCTTCAATGAATACTAAGAGGAAAAAAACCAGAGAAAATACCAGAAATATAAAATCCGTCATGCTCCCAATACAACCTTCTGAACTGACT
>NW_007857245.1:0-636 GCF_000696425.1 Galeopterus variegatus
CAGCACTACCTAGTGTGCCCCTCCAGATCTAAAATTCTGTGTATCGAAGGAGTGGCAGAGGACAGGGCTGCTGTGCATTGAATGTTTCCCCCAAACTCATTGAAGCTCGACCTCCATTATAATAGTGTTAAGAGGGTGGAAAATCCTATTATGGTAATTGAAGTTGGGGCCTTTAGGAAGTGATTAGATTGTGAGGACTGTGCCCTGCTGCATGGACTAATCCGTTCATGGAGTCATGGGCGTGGTTCTGATAGCTTTCAAAGCAGAATGAGTGAGACCAGCCAGTCTCTTTTTTTAATAAAAGCATGGTCAGAACAACAAACGCACAACACAAGGAGAAATTTGGTGTCCAGGGCAGGCCCCCAGAGGCTGGAGTGCGGTGGCAGTGGGCATAGAGGCTGGAGAGAAAGGAGGCGAGGGGCAGGCCTGAGCATGGGGGGGAACCAGGCGAGCAGTCGTGTCATGTGCTTGTGTCCCTGCACTGTGGCTGCAGCCCCTAGTTTCTCTTCTGCTCAGCCTTTTCACCATGTGATCCCTGCATCACTGTAGAGTCCACCACAAAGAAGGCCCTCACCGGATGTGTTCCCTGGACTTTGGACTCTGCAGCCTCCAAAACTGGAAGCAATAAATATTGTT
>NW_007857246.1:0-636 GCF_000696425.1 Galeopterus variegatus
TCACTTAATATAATTTTCTCTAAGTCCATCCATGTTGCTGCTAATGGTAGTATTTCATTCTTTTTATAGCAGAGTAGAATTCCAATGTGTAGATATACCACATTTTCCATATCCACTCATCTGATGATGGACATTTGGGCTGGTTCCAACTCTTGGTTATTGTAAATAGTGCTGCAATAAACATTGGGGTACAGCTTTTCCTTTGGCATGATGATTTCCATTCCTCTGGGTATATTTCCATCAGTGGAATAGCTGGGTCATGTGGTAGATCTATCTGCAATTGTTTGAGGAACCTCCAAGCCATTTTCCATAATGGCAGCACCACTTTGCAGTCCCAATAGTGTATGAGGGCACCTTTTTTCTCCACAACCTGGCCAGCATTTATCATTCTCAGTCTTTTAGATATTAGCCATCCTAACTGGAGTGATATGGTATCTCAGTGTAGTTTTGATTTGCATTTCCCAAATGTTGAGAGATGTTAAGCATATTTTCATGTATCTGTTGGCCATTAGAATATCTTCCTTTGAGAAATTCCTATTCATCTCTCTTGCCCATTTTTTAATTGGGTTAGTTGATTTTTTTTTTTTTGCTGTAATGTTGTTTGAGTTCCTTGTATATTCTGGATATTAATCCTTT
>NW_007857247.1:0-636 GCF_000696425.1 Galeopterus variegatus
ATAACCCTGTAGCCATTACAGAAACTTAATCCATAACTTAAAGATTCTAATAAAGAACCAGGCCCCAATGGCTTCACTAGAGAGTTCTACCAAAAACTTGAGGGCATCACTAATTTTAAACAATCTCTTCCATCAAACAGAAGAATAGGAAACACATTTCAGTATACTTTTGGAGGCCAATATTTCTCTGATACCATACCCAAAATGATATATTATGCTAATATTAACAAAGGAAAAATTTGTACCAGACAAAGATAGTCCAAAAAAAAGAGAGAAAACTATATCTAACATGAACTTATGTGCTAAATCCTTAACAAAATATGAGCAAATAAAATCCAGCAGTGTATTAAAAACTTTACATCATGAGCAAGTGGGGTTTATTCAAGATATGCATGGCTGGTTTAAACTGAAGAAACAATTAATGTAATTTTTCATATCATATGCTAAAAAGAAAAATTCTTATGATAGTACCCATTGATACCAAAAAGTGCTTGACAAAATTTAACACCCATTCTTGATAAAAATTCTCAGCTACCTAGAAATAGTGGGAAATTACCTCACTTAGTAATAGTGGGAAAAAACCTATAGTTAATTTCATACTTAGTGGTTAAATATCAAATGCTTTCCTGATAAAAT
>NW_007857248.1:0-636 GCF_000696425.1 Galeopterus variegatus
GGTGCTTGGCTTGCATCATTGGCACTTTTCAAAACTCTGCACTGGAAGACGACTGGCACCTTAGTTTCTCCTTCATTACTCAACCAAAGAATACGTGGTTCTTTGAAGTATATTTTCCGCAGCTTCTTGGACCATCTTATTTTTTAAGTGTCTACACAGAAGCCACACACTGGCAGCCCCTGGGCCAAATTAGGGGAGCACAGCTTTAAAAAATAACAATTTGGCTGTCCTCAGGTGAGACATGTGCTCTGATCATTCAGCTCTCCCCACTCCCCTGTGCTTTGTACCCAACGCATCCCATCACGCATGTGCACACTCACTCCTGGGGACATCTGAGTTTGCAGCCCCGTTTGAAAGGCTCAGGCTGTGAATTATGGACATCTTTATGTAGGAGCTGTTTTTGGTGTCCTTAGAGCCCCAAATTTTCTTGACTCTGACTTTATAATTCTTAGCTGTGTCTGTTAATAGCATTTGTCATTTGCTGGTTTTATTTTTTTTTGTTATTGGGGTATTATTTTTTCTCATTGACTTAAAAAATATATTTTTTATCTATTAAGGTTATTAAGTTGTTGTATGTGTGAAACATTTTTGCTCCTTGTTCAATATTTGCCACTCAATTATTTCTAAACTGCAAAA
>NW_007857249.1:0-636 GCF_000696425.1 Galeopterus variegatus
CCTTGGACTAAGTCTACAGCCCCATATCAGTTTCATCATTGCAGCAGGACGTATGCATGAGAACGTGAGTATACTGAGGTGAGCTAATCTCACATTCTCTTACGAGGTATCTCAAAATCCCACACAATATTCTTCCTTTAAAGACCTTCATGACATCTCATTTTAAAGTGAAGGACTCATGCCCCTTTATTGCCTCATCATTTCTTCTGAGATAGAAAGTATGAAGTCCTGCACTTGCTCCCTGCATTTGAGTTTTTGTCACTGGCATCATGACCAGCTTTTAGCTGAGCTTCACTAGCCACTGTTGTATGTCAGGCACTCTACTAAGACTTCACACAGATTGTCTCCTTTAATTTTAATTTTATTTTTTAAAATTTTTTTGGCAGCTGGCCAGTACAAGGAACCAAAACCTTGACCTTTGACCTTGGTTTTATCAGCACTACCCCCTCCCAATTGAGCTAACCTGCCAGCCCTGTCTCCTTTAATTCTCAAACAACACCAGGGAACAGAGATTATTATTCTCACCATTGTATAAGAAAACTGAGACTAGGGATATTTGAGTAATTTGCAGAAGCACCCACAGCTTGTAAATACTTGAGACAGAATCAAACCCAAACCCATAGCATTGGACTCCAG
>NW_007857251.1:0-636 GCF_000696425.1 Galeopterus variegatus
GGACTCTCCAATGTCTATCTGCTTCAATACAGAAGACATCCATTGCTGTTCCTTTCTGTGCATTAAGCTTCTTTCTAAGGCACTGTGGTCAGAGCCCTAAGAATCGAATACCAAAAGTCTCTGGTAAGATAAGCTTCTTTCCAGGTTTCCAGTTAGGATTTTACAACAGAGGCAAGCAGACCTTCATTTGGAGACCCTTGAAGGAAGCCGTTCTACTGGTGAGCCCCAACAAGAATAAAGAAGACCTGTTTTCAACTGTGGAGGGAGGTTTCAAGGGATACACATGGAAGTGGGAGAGAACGTGAGGCAAGAGATCGACTGAACTGTCTCTGTCAACAACCTGTCCCTTCTGTTCTCCATCTCCTAGATGACATGTGTGTGTCAACTATTTTTCCAAACATACAGGAAAAGAACAAAGGAATCACAGCATACTCACCTACTACAAGGAAAGATCTGGGGTAGGAGAAAGGTCTCACGACTTCCCCTAAATTCCCACATGCTCTGCCTGCCTTAAAAATACTGCTCTGAGCATAAAAAAACATCTGCGTGGTCTGTTGCAAGTGAGGAAAGTGAGGGAAAACTCACATAAAATCAACTTGTGATTTACACAAAGGTGTCAGCACCATTTTTGAGCAC
>NW_007857252.1:0-636 GCF_000696425.1 Galeopterus variegatus
GAGTTTGTTCTTTCTTTTCCTGTTACGCAGATGTTGGACCTCCTGGACATGTTCTCTCTCTTTTTTTTAATCTTCCATTCCCTATTTTCTATTTTTGGTCCACTTTTGGAAGATTTTCTCTCTTGCTCTTCCAACTCTTCTACCGAGTTCTTCATTTCCACAACTCTATTTTTAATTCTAAGATCTCTTTTCTCCAAAAATATTTTTTTTCTAAAATAGCATTCTTTTCTTGTCATATACATTCAATATCTTATCTGAGTGTATTAATAATAGTTTTAAATTTTTATTCCCCCCCCCCCCGCAGTCTCTGTTTTCTCCTATTGCTTTTTCCCTAATTGTTTGTTTCAGTCTCTCTCATGTTAGAATCAAATCCTAGTGTCTAGCTACTCTTACTGGGAATGGCACACTAAAAGCTGATTAGAAAAGGAGTGTGTGGCTAGTTTTAATTGATGAGGGACTTCACTGTATGGTTACCTGGCTTTGCTCTTCCTTGTGGAGCCTTACTGTGAATATTTTCAGATCTTTCCTCTTGGGCTGGTCAAATCCCCCAGAGAAGACTTCCAATCACTTGCCTGGTGTGTGTGTGTGTGTGTGGATGTACATAGCAACCAGTGTTCCAGACCAGAAAAGAGCAAG
>NW_007857253.1:0-636 GCF_000696425.1 Galeopterus variegatus
ATTTCCCACTCTCAACAGTTACAGTGGGAATTAAGCTTCAGTGAGGTTAGGGGGTGGCATCAAACCTACAGCAGCCACAGTTCAGAACTCTTTTAGAGGACTCTTGAGGGAATCACCTTGTGGTTCTGTTCAACCAGGGCTTAATCCTTGTAAGGATTTAACAAAAACTGAATTAATTTTTATCCTGACACCTTAATTTTCTCCATCTTTTTTATTTTTATTTTTAATTGTGGTAAAATATATATGACATAAATGTACAATCTTAACCATTTTCATGTCTATGGTTCAGTAGTATTAAGTCAATTCATACTGTTATGCAACCAGTCTCCAGAATTCATCTCATAAAAATGAAATTTTATATCCATTAATCAACAACTTCCCATTCTCTCCTGCCTCCAGTCCCTCACAACCACCATTGTACTTTCTGTGTCTATGAATCTGACTACTCTAGATACCTCACATAAGTTGGTTTGACTTTTTGGGTCTAGCTTATTTCACTTACAATAATGCTGAGGTTCATTCATTTGGAACCTGTGTCAGAATTGTCTTCCTTTTTAAGGCTGAATAACATTCCTCTGTATGTATATACCACATTTTGTTTTCCTGTTCATCTGTTGATAGAAGATTGGGCTGCTT
>NW_007857254.1:0-636 GCF_000696425.1 Galeopterus variegatus
AACCCAAACAGAATTTGAGTTTTATTATAGCTTGATTTTTATTTCTGTCTTTATGTTGCCTCGGAATCTATGACTAAGTTTTTCACTTCTCTTTGTCTTTGGTATGAATAGTGCCAGTGGATTAAAAAATAAAAAAGAGCAAAGAACAAATGAAAAAACTACTGTAAAGGTTTAGAATTTAAGCATAAACCTTTTTCTCTCTTGAAGTATCATTTAGGACTCTTTATATTATATGCAATCAAAATCCCAGACAACACAGCCTTAAGCATAAAAAAGAACTGGAAAGCTCAGAGTTCTCTGACTTCACGTTCCATCTGATCTGAGTTGTCATGATGTAATTTGTGTTTTCTTTTTTTTTTTTTTTTTTTTTTGAGTATCAGATCCTAAAACTGGCTTTTCTCTTCCTATCAAAAATAGCTGTAAGAGTTCTAGGCTTTGCAATCTTGTATCCCAATGACGAGAAGAAAATAGACTATATTTCCTTCAGAGCTCTCAGAGGAAAGAGAAAGCTTCCTATTCAGAAGAAACCAGCAAATATTTGCAATCTCTTATGGCTTCAAACTGACTCACAGGCCCAGGCCTGATGAGGTTAATGTGGGCAAGAGAATGGACTTCACATATTTTGCTTCTAGTCTG
>NW_007857255.1:0-636 GCF_000696425.1 Galeopterus variegatus
ATAAAAATAGGAATTTTAGAAATAGCTTCAAATCCAACCATGCAGAAATAGCATAAGTAACATTGCATGAACATCACTCTCAGTATCTTCCTATAAACCTGCATGGATAAATGGATGAAAGTATCGATGGGTGAGGAAAGAGAAATACTCTAAGGAAATGTTATTTTATAGATGGTTTTTAAATATTTTGTTAAATTTAACAAAAGACATAAACTGAAAAGAAATTTGCGTGAACTGCAAATAAATGATTATACCCCCAAATAAATTGTTCCTCTCAATCTCTCTAAAATGTGGAAAAGATTATATATAACATTAAGAACCTGTAGTCATTTTTTAACCCACAGTTTTACAGTTTTGATTTACACAGTTATATGAATAATGACTCTAAAACTTTTTTTAAACTTCCTCTGCCACCTTTTAAATTTGTTATTTTTTCATAATTGTATTTTTATTTTTTTAGGTTCATTATATATATTCTCTAGCATAATTTTTATAGTTGTTGATCATTAATTTGGTATTTATATTTGAATCAATACACACACACGGATATATATATTCAATGTTTCCATCAGTCAGTACTTTTGCTGGCTCCTTATTTGAAATTCTTTATTTTGATTAAAATCCTAAATGGCAGGA
>NW_007857256.1:0-636 GCF_000696425.1 Galeopterus variegatus
ATATGTAAAGAAAAGTTAACCAGAACTTAAAGGAACATCTGCAATACACTTTAAAGAGAAAGAGCACATTAAGGATTGTATCACAGACCAACCCTATTTAAGTATAGAGGTTAGAGACAAACAATTTGGAACATTCAAAAACTCAGGGAATATTTTTCCCAAGAACCCTTAAAAAAAACTACTAGAGGAAGATCTTCAGCCAAGTGAGGATTAGGGAGCTGTGTCAGAAAGCCTCAGGGTACACATTAACTAAATTTAATAGTAAAAGTAACATTAAAATAAGGCTGAATACTTAAGTGGCAGAATATAATAGACATGTTTTATGCCCTGATATTGTAAAAATAATAAAATTTTGGAGAGAAGATTGGAGGTAGAAAGAGTGTGTATGCTAATTGCCTCGTCTGGAATAACTGGGATTCAAAAATCTTACAAATCAGTAAGAGCACTGAAATTATATTTAGTGGTTTGAGGAAACTTAAAGGCATACTGTGATAATGGTGAACTAAATGATTGTGGACCAGTTCCACCATGAGAACTAAAGAAACTGGAAAAGATATTAGAAGAAAAAAACTTTTTTTAAGGCAACAAGGACTTGAGCAGCCAAGATCTAGAAAAAGGGAAGCACAAGGCCCGGCC
>NW_007857257.1:0-636 GCF_000696425.1 Galeopterus variegatus
CCACAGTAAATTTTGTGACATCTCTTTTTCATTCTCAGAGGTCATTTTGCACTCACTACTTGGTCCTTAGTTGAGTTTCAGGCAGGTGAAATTGCTGGAGATCTAAGATACGGCAAAGGTCAGCTGTTATTACATATACTTGTGACTGTTTTGGAAGCATCTGCTATTTTCCAAAATACACACTGATTTTTAAAAGAAATTATGTCTTATTGATGTTGTAATTTAAGATAAAAGCAACTTCAAAATAAATTAGCAAATTAAGTACGCTTTAATCAATTTATGTTTTTCTTACATTTTTGTTTATCTTAACATACATGTTTAAAATTTTTAATAATCAAAATATCTTTACAAGTTTCAAATTTCAAGGAAGAATGTTTTGTTTTTAATATTAAATATATGTTATCTTTTTTATTACAATATAATTGATTATACATATTTGTGAAGTAAAATTTGAATACCAGTATTTGTGTATAGTACGTGATGATCAAACCAGGATAATTAGCATATTCATCAATAGAAAAGGTAATCATTCTTTGTGTCCATTAATCAATTTCTCCCTAACCCCACTCCCCTCCCGCTTTTGCACCTATAGTAACCACAGTTCTATTTTCTCCTTTTGAAGGTTCAATGTCTAAT
>NW_007857258.1:0-636 GCF_000696425.1 Galeopterus variegatus
TTGTAGAGTATCTTTGGGTGATGCCATCTTAAGTAGTCCTACCTGAACCTAATTTTCCTCCTTTTTGTGTTTGGTAAACAAGAAAGGATGTGAGTTATTGTTATTAGGGAGACCCCTAGACTGGGTATACTGATGAAAGTCCATCTTCTGTAACTTCTTCATGATGACAAAGGGGTGACGAGGCGCTAATGATCTGGGGTTTTCCTTGTCACGGTCCTTGAGGCTGGAGGAGATGATAAGGGGCATCTCTCATCATCAGCATTGTCTGGATGGTTGTGCGGAGGAGCTGGGACAATTGTTGTAGAAGTTTGACCCACGGATAGCAGAGGAGAATTGTTATAAAGGGAATTAGGATGGGGAGCAAAGTGGGTAATAGCCATGAGTCCTTAGACCATTCAGCTGGTGGAGTTTTAGGTTTGCAGCCTTTTCTAGAATATTTTGGATATTTTCTTGGACTTTGCCAGACTGGTTAATGTAATATAACAGCTATCTGTTGGGACAGTCTGTGTGGTAGCCCAATTCACACTTCAGCCATTATGGCCCAGGAGGTTCCTGTTAGTCCACTAGGAAAAGGCCTAAGGGTGCTACAGAAGCAGCTCTTTTGTGGAGTTTGCTTCCAGCCCTCATGGGAAAGGG
>NW_007857259.1:0-636 GCF_000696425.1 Galeopterus variegatus
CTGCATATTAATAGTTTTCTTCATATTGACTTACAAAGCTTTCACTAAAAAACAAATTTAAAAATCAAATGAAAATCTTACACTATTTGCTCTACTGGTATTTTGTCATTGGTTGGATGCTGTACATAATTCTGAATATATATGACTGAATTAAATAAGGGCTATTTTGGAGCCATTTGAGAGAAGAAGGATCATGATTAGCTAAAGGGCTCATGATACATTATACACTTGGCTAATTTTTTCTTGACAAATTCCACAGAAGCTGTCCTAACACATCCCTATGCATAGGTTGCAAATTTTACCAAAAGCAAAAGTGATGAGAAATTGATATGCTGCTCTTCTTAAACTGCTTTTGCTAAAATATGGATGCTGCTGATTTGCATCGTTTATAGCCTCTAGAGAGACAGATGCATGTGAGACAGACTGTATATCACCTCAGGAAGAAGGGGCTGCTTTTGAAGTGTGCTTGAAAAATAATTTCAATGGAGTTCAACATTAGCCCTCAACCTCTTTCTGTTCCCTTTCCTTCAACCTGTATGTATACACACACGACAACCAACAGACATTAGACATTTTCCGAATTATTATACTGTATCCTACTTAGAAATGCTTTCTGAGAAGAAAATCCAAGTAATT
>NW_007857260.1:0-636 GCF_000696425.1 Galeopterus variegatus
AACTTAGGCTTCCTACCTGGCAACCCAGTACTTCCATTTTTCTTTCTTCTAAGGGTCTGCCCACTAAAGCCATGTGCCCTCCCCCTCATCTGCTTTAGTTCACTTGAAACATTCACCGAAAGGACACACAGGAGAACCAATTAAAGTACTCCAGTGGAGATTTTTGCTTCACTTTTCACTTGCAAGAAAGGTGGATGGCAGAGTCTTTGCGGGGAAACTGTTGTATGGCATATAATTTTTCTGAATTAATGGAAGAGGGGAGGCCACTACCAAAATTGAACTGTCATCTATTTATAGTTTTATTTTATCCTTAATACACTCATGGGTCTCTAAAATCTTTCCTTGCACACGAACAAGTCCAGGAGTTGGGCAGACATTCATTCGGATAGCTTTCTTTATAAAGTCTTCTTGATGAAGCCTCTTCCCTAGACTTTCTTTGGTCAGAATGCGTGTTCGTTTTCTAGAGGGCCGAACACAAGGGCCGTTGGATGGCTTCCATCGTTCCACAGTTTCTAAAGGAACTGAGAACAGCTATAACATGAGTGGTTTTACAATACTCTTTCCACCCTTTTGCCTTATTATTTATGGATGTTTTGTTCCAAAGACAATGGTTTTATTGTTATTTGTAAGTGGGAC
>NW_007857261.1:0-636 GCF_000696425.1 Galeopterus variegatus
CGATCTAAGTAAACTCATCAGACCAAGCTCATCGATCTAATTAAACTCATGAGACCAAGCTCTTCGATCTAAGTAAACTCATCGGACAGTGCTAATTGATCTAAGAAAACTCATCATTCCGAGCTTATCGATCTACGTAAACTCATCAGACCAAGCAATTCGATCTAAGTAAACTCATCAGACCAAGCACTTCGATCTAAGTAAACTCATCAGACCACACTCTTCAATCTAAGTAAACTCATCTGACCAAGCTAATCGATCTAACTAAACTCATCGGACAGTGCTAATTGTTCGAAGAAAACTCATCATTCCGAGCTTACCGATCTACGTAAACTCATCAGACCAAGCTCACCGATCTAAGTAAACTCATCACACCAAGCTAATCGATCTAACTAAACTCATCGGACAGTGCTAATTGGTCTAAGAAAACTCATCATTCCGAGCTTAGCGATCTACGTAAACTAATCAGACCAAGCTCACCGATCTAAGTAAACTCATCAGACCAAGATCATCGATCTAAGTAAAGTCATCAGAGCAAGCTAATCGATCTAAATGAACTCATAAGACCGAGCTCATCGATCTAAGTAAATTCATCAGACCAAGCTAATCGATCTAAATGAACTCATAAGACCGAGC
>NW_007857262.1:0-636 GCF_000696425.1 Galeopterus variegatus
TCAACATGGACAAGACAACCTTGTATTTTATCAGTACTACTATAGTAATTATATTTATAGAGCAGCTAAGTTGAGAGCAAATTCATTTGTTAGGTAAAGAGTGAGACTAGATGACTTCGAAGTCTGAGTGATTAGCTGAGAGTGTAATATGAGAGAAGAGAGGAATGACTTTCAGGATTCCTGTATAGAGGGGTGTGGGAAAGAAAAGGGTAGAGGAAAGAGAGAAGGGTGTAGGAAGCCAAGAAGAAAGTGTAATGTCTGATTAGGATGAAAATTTTGGTATGTATGAAATGATCACTGAAACTGATGCTACTAAGTGTTAAAAAGAAAAAAATGAACCAACAAGAAACCATTAAATTTAACACAGGGGTTGTGATCTGCTTTAGTGTGTCTCTTCATCTACTACTTCATAGTTGTAGGTTTTTTTTTAGTTGTAGTTTTAGCTATTCTCTGGCTTTTTTAATTTGTATTTTCATGGAGATTATCAGTTTGGTAGGTGCACTAATCAATCAAGCCTACCTCTGTTGTATAAGTCCCACATGGGACTTTGAATAGTATTATTCTTAGAATAGTAAGCTATTGATAAATATTCATTGGTTGATTTTTATGTAAAACCTAGAGAAATTACACCTTAAT
>NW_007857263.1:0-636 GCF_000696425.1 Galeopterus variegatus
GGCTGGGTTGATCTCCACCTTGCCTGCTGTTAACTTGAATGGAGGCTTTCCTGGGGCAGGGATGAGTCTTATAAGCCCTCCCTTGGCTGTGGCCAGGAGGCCTGGCTCCTGGAAGGCTCCCTGCATTTTCCAGCTCTGAAGTTAAAAAGAAGCCTGGATTTGTTCTCAGGCACCAGTTTTCTGGAAATTTCGAATGCTGATCTGTGTTTTTACCCTCTTCCTCAGTGCCAGGCCCACAGACTTCGACTTCCTCAAAGTCATTGGGAAAGGGAACTATGGGAAGGTGAGTGACTTGGTGAAGGTGAAGGCCTGAGTCTCTTCCTCCAGCCTTCTCCTCCCCCTGCCTGCCACTGCATGTGTAAAAGAGAGAGCTCACATACCTGCAGAGTGGAGCAGGGAGGGGCTGGAGTCCCTGTGCTGCCACCAGGAAATCCACAGTCACCACCATGGGCCTTGCATTTGTGCTTCTGCTCAGGTCCTACTGGCCAAGCGCAAGTCCGACGGGATGTTCTATGCCGTGAAGGTGCTGCAGAAAAAGTCTATCTTAAAGAAGAAAGAGGTACCAGAGCTCAGGCCCAGGCCTTTCCTCTTCTTCTTCCTTACCCCCAGCCTAGGGTGGCTTCCAGAAATGGGTCC
>NW_007857264.1:0-636 GCF_000696425.1 Galeopterus variegatus
AAATGTATTTTACTTTTCACATTTAGGACTTTCACGTGCATTGAATTGATCTGTACGAAATCGAAATAAGAATATATGAGTAGTTTTATGTTTTCATTTTCCCGTAACCAATTTTTACAGCCCCACTTCTTCGGTATAACTTCCATCTCATATCAAGTATCCATGTGTGCATGGGATGGTTTCTGAGGTCTTCATGCTATTATTTATATCGACCTGTCCTGACCTATAGCTTTATGCTTCTTGATATATGGTAACACAAGTCTCCTGGTCCACAAAGGTAATTCATCTTCAGAATGTTCCTGGCTATTCTTGGCCATTCACTTTTCTATAATAGCTTAGAATCACCTTAAAATAACTTCTTCTTAAAGAGAACTACTAAAAAGAATAAATATTTTTCCGATATTTAATCTTCCTACCCACTTTTTTCATTTAATTTGATCTCTTATAATGTCAAATTCCTTTGGTTTTCATTCTCACCCTCACCATTTCCATCCTAGTCCAAATCACTATTACCTTGTCTGAAATTCTGTGGTGTGAATGTACCTGACGCTTCCATGCTCACCACCTTCCCCCCGCCACCCCCAGCCCTGCCTATTCTCCACACAGTAGCTAGAATGATCCTTTTACCTGTCAATC
>NW_007857265.1:0-636 GCF_000696425.1 Galeopterus variegatus
GGGATAAAAAGGGTAATCACCATGTGAAAAAGTAAGAAGGATGCTAAAAAATAAGACTATAGTGGGAATTGATGTTCTGTTTTCCTGAGGGCTGTTGTCAATCTCTATAACTGGGATCTTGAACTGTAATAACTCTACCACTGAGAACAACTGGAAATTTGAAGTACACATTTTTAGACATTTGCCAATTGGCAGTTGCGCTGTGATCTGTGAGGGAAGATATGCATCTACCAGTCCCTGAACGCAGGGTGATGATGTGGCAGAAGAACTCAATATTCTCAATGGGATGAGGACACTAAATCCGAATCAGCCAGGGCTGAGGTCCCTGAAGTATATGGAGATCAGTACCATACTGCAGAGACCTAGACAGATAAAGTAAGTAACAAATCAGCACACCCTCTGTTTAAGAATTTGGATGACCCTTAAGATGCACACAGTAAAGTGAGGCTCCACGAGGTCAGACTAATAACAACTACCAAAGAAAGAAAAACCACCAGGAAACTGTATGAGGAAAGCGACCAGTTCACCCTGGGTTGGGATACCTTCAAGTTCCAACAAATCTTATTGAGGAGATTAATTGAATACTAAGGGCATTCAATGGTGACAACAGAAAAAGAGCACCAAGTGCCTCAGAGG
>NW_007857266.1:0-636 GCF_000696425.1 Galeopterus variegatus
GGCGCAACACCGAGGGTTGCGATCCCGTTACCGGTCAGGAAAAAAGACAAAAAGGGAAAAAAAAAAAAAAAGAAATAAAGCACAAAATATATGACCAGCTTCTAAATATTAAGTACTTTTCATACTTTAAATTTCTGTCTACAAATATACCTTAACCATTAAAATTGTGTATTGTTTATGCAATTATTATGTCTTAAAATAGAAACAAATTTCATAGGGACATTTCAGTCTCTAAATAAGACCATCATTTAGGAAAGTTAAAATGAATTATATTTGCTAAATTAAGAGTAAATTATGAGATTCCATATTAATTATAGGTTCTGGGTTATTTTTCAGCTATATATAACAGTATTTTTTAGACATTATTCAACCAGATGAAACACTGAAAATCAAAATTTATTACCTAACATAAAAATAATATACTTTCTAACTTAAATCCTTTTTATAAGACCTTGAGGTACAGGGAAATAAAAAGACATAATATCTATTTCATCAACATCTTACTTGGGTAAATGAAAGTTAAGGAGTAGATTGTATCTGTTTATATAAGATAAGCTTTCAGTATTTGTAAGCTACAAGGAAAGTGCAACTTTTCAGGTGGATTATAGAGTGGTAGTGCTATGGTCTGAATGTCTG
>NW_007857267.1:0-636 GCF_000696425.1 Galeopterus variegatus
TTAAGAACACCTTGGTGATTCATGCTTATACTTTCACCTATTTTAGTTAGGTCTCATGAAACACAGTTTGGTTAAATCTGGCCATTCAAATTCATACAAGATGGGACAAATTATCCCAAACTAGATTTCTAATGAAAATAAGACTCACTTTACAGTCAAAAAGAATTATCGGTTCTTAGATATTAAATATTTGCAATATATATATATCATCAATCTCCAAGGACATGTTAATTATTTAAATATTTACTTTTATAGAAATTTTTATGCACATATTTATATATAGATTCAAAAACTAATATATTTAGCTCATTAAAGGATGTAAGCAAAAGAGAAGTTATGATTGTGGGGTAGTGAAGCACAACAAATCTGTCATCGTACTTTCTGGATTCAAATCTTAACACTTCCTCTACTGTATATGTAGCTATGGGCACATTCCATTAGCACTTGAACTCTCATCTGCACAATAAGAGTAATAATACTAAAGTTACTTGTGGGCATCCACAGTTTTTAAGAACACTGTGATAATTTAAGTATTACTACTTTGATCTCCAGAAGGGAAAGTGTTCTCTTCTTCACAATAATCAGCTTCCTCTAGGAAACAAACAATGAATGATGTGAATCATCAGTGTCTTTAGA
>NW_007857268.1:0-636 GCF_000696425.1 Galeopterus variegatus
AAGAGGTGATTGGATTGTAGGACCATGCAGTAGTGAATGGGTTAAAAATGGTGGTCAAGGGCATAGTTCTGAGGGCTTTAAAAGAAGAGGAGAGTCTGTCTGTCTCTCTGCTCTCTCTGCTTCCACCATCTTGCAATGTGAGGCCCCTGGGTCACTGTTGCCACCTCTTGATGGACTTTCGACTTCCCAGCCTCGGAAACTGTAAGCAATAAATTTCATTTTCATCATACAATACCCAGTTCCATATATTTTGTTATAAGCAGCAGAAACAGACTAATACAACTCCCATGTTTATCATGTCTTTATTCATATTAGCCAAGAGTTGGAACCAACCTAAATGTCCTTCAACAGACGATTAGTTGAATAAAATGTGGCATATATACTCAGCCATAAAAAAAAAAAAAAAGAAGAAATTCTGCCATTTTCAGCAACATGGATGAGCTTGGAGAAAATTACGTTAAGTGAAAGAAGCCAGACACAGAGAGAGAAATACCACATGTTCTCACTCATATGTGGAAGCTAAAAAATTATCTCACAGAAGTAGAGAGTAGAAAAGAGGTTACTTGGGCCGGCCTGGTGGCGCACTGTGCTAGTGCGCCGCTTGAGAAGCGCGGCGGCGCTCCCGCCGAGGGTTCG
>NW_007857269.1:0-636 GCF_000696425.1 Galeopterus variegatus
GCTCTCATTTGACTTGGAAGGCTTGTGCTTCCGTTTTTTCTTTTTCTTTTCTTTCCTCTTGTGCTTCTCTTTGCATTTCGAGGACCTGGAGCTGCTCCCGTCTTCATGTGAGGTGGAATCCTCCGGTAACTGTCTTAACTGCTGTGTCCTTCTCTCCTTTTCATGTCTTTTAAGCCTCTCGTGTGATGCCTTACATGGGATTTTCATGTGCTTCTCTGAGCTGCTCTCACTTCTGATTGCCTTTGACACAGAAAGGGCATTCCTTGTCCCCTGTTTGGTGACCACACCGTTTGCAACGCCAACCTGTAAAACAGGGAAATTGTCCTGTTTAAAGAGGTTTCTTATTAGAAGCAGCAAAGGTCCTGATGGGGAGACTGCATAAGTGACTTCTTTCCCAGGGGCATCCAAAGTCCTTCAATTGGCGCGTGAGCCGGAGGTCCCCAGGCCTTTCCCTTGCCTGGTACATCTGGTATACCTTCTTCTGGCTCAGTCTCATCTTTCGTCGCCCGGTTTCCTTGTGGGCTGCGGGTTCCAGCGTCATCCCCGATGGCCCTCTCAAGGCCATTGCTGAGCCCAGGAGGTTCCTCTACAAGGTCTCCAGGCGTTTGAGCTGCTGCAGCTGCTGCTTGGGCGGCC
>NW_007857270.1:0-636 GCF_000696425.1 Galeopterus variegatus
GAGGTGGACTGCCAGCCAGGCCTCATCCAACCTCCCCTGCCAAAGCCCCCTCTGTGGGCAGGGCTGCCCACCAGCCTGGCACTACTGCTGGCTTCTGTTTTGCACATGCTAGTGTTTGCAATCAAAAAGTTCAGCGGTCCTTCCAGTGTGCTTAAATTAGTCCCCGTGAAAACCAAATCATTTCATTTGCAGAGAAGGGCTTAATTGCAAGGGGAACGAGGAGAAGGGAATTCTGTTGCCTGTTTTCATTGAAGAAAATTACCATACTTTCTCCTGTCTTCTTACTAAACAGAGAGCTTAGAAAATGGGCTGTAATCACCAGTGCTACCTCCTCTACCCTTTCTTCTGAGAGCTTGTTGCTCAGTCCTTTCCCCATTCCCAGGACTGTTCTTGCTCATCCACCTGGCCTGAGGTGGCTCAGCCCTGGCCCCTTGGTGGGCAGCAGTTTTATGGTTTGCAAAACAGCTCTTCACACCTGGAGCCTCACCATACCCCTGTGATGTTGAGACCATTGCCCTCAACTTCACAGAGGGGCCTCAGTGATGAACTGGACCACACTCTTGGCAGGAAGAAACATCCTGTCTCTCTCTTTAGAAATCTAGTTAAGGGCCAGCCCGTGGCTCACTCGGGAGAGTG
>NW_007857271.1:0-636 GCF_000696425.1 Galeopterus variegatus
GGAAACTCCATCTACTTTACTTTCTGAGTTGGGATTTCCACATTTACCTCATGAGTTCTCTCTAGTGCTTTCTCCCTCAAATCTCCAGAGAAACATACACATACATGCAAACACACACAATATATCTATCACTGTACATACAGGTTCACCAACACCTTGACAGAGGAGACAAGTCACAATGCGACAATCGACAATCAGAACGAATGGCTAAGACAATGAGAAATGGGTTTCTTTTAAAGCCTGCTTGGATCCTAATGCCTTACTCCTACACAGTTCCTCTTCGACCAGGAACTTTAAAGGATCAGAAAGACAAAACAGGGTGCATTAGAGGAAGAGAAAGAAAACAGAATGTTCGCTTTTCTGGGGCATTGCAAAGCTTGCCACGGGACCCGGCTGCGCAAAGTGCAGCTTTAAAGAACGCAGCCCAGCCTCTAGATACCCGAGTTAAGCATCGTGCAATCGAGAAAAGTAAACCAACAGCAGTGGTCACCGTCATGAAGAGTAAGAATAGTAATAACAATTGTCACCACGGCGTTCCGCACGGCAGCTGCACGTGGAGCGAGCTTCTCCTCCTGCCCACCGCCCGCAGCCTCCCCGCAAGCCCCACACCGCGGCGGAGGGAGGCGAGTGGGCGCC
>NW_007857272.1:0-636 GCF_000696425.1 Galeopterus variegatus
CAGAAATTTGATAAAATGTACTTTTATCAACAGAGGTAAAATATTTATTTTTCTTCATGTCTAAAAAAACCAAAATGATTCTATGTTTAAACCAAGACTAGGTCATATACATGTTGTAAATAGAGAGTAATCTACAAGTAAATGATACAATTAATGAGATTTGTTAAATTTGGCAGAAGGAAAATCAATATGAAAATCGATTCTATTAAGATCAAAAAACATTTTATAATAGACATGAAAAGTAGGATTAAAAATACCAAGCACTAGAGTAATTTATTTAATAAAATATATGTGTAAAAAATTTACAGAAAAAATATCATAAATCCCTTATTATAAAACTTTTCATCAATCTAAAAAAAAAAAAACAAACAGATAAGGCAAGCTTAAAATTTATAGGACTTAGTGATGCAAATTTGCCATTTCTTTTCAAATGAACCTATAGATTGACTGTAATTCTACCCTAAATCCAAACAGGGAAGATGCTAAAATTTGTTTGGAAAGGTGAAGGCCCCAAAATATCTCATCACCCTGTAAGAAAAATAACAAATCTTCAGGAGATGTTTTACTAGGTATCGGAGCTTACTAGTTATGGATTCTTCTGACTATAAAACAAATATAAACATGTATATAGTTTAG
>NW_007857273.1:0-636 GCF_000696425.1 Galeopterus variegatus
GAAAAGAAACACTATGTGTAAACTTAAAAATCAAACAAAAAGAAAGAATAAAAAAAACTTTAAAAAAAATTGGCCTAGACATCTGACACCCCTTTCAATTCTGAAAGTGACAAAGACATCTGAGGAAACTATTGTAAGGTTGTGGTTGTATTTGAAGCCAGCGTACTGTCCAATTATCTGGGAATGAAATAACCAGAAGAGTCCACTGTATGTGAGATCCACCACATCAAATGTTATATTTGTTTGGAAGTTTTGGTGTAACTGGAGGAATTTTATCATCAAAATTATGAGTACTGAGCATGTTGTAAAGCTACTGAATTGATTTATTTTCAGCAGCACACTTTCCCGTGGATTAGCAGAGTGAAGAATGTCAGTAAGGACATGAATCTGCTACTGCATGTGATTTGGGAAACCACAAGCTCCCCAAGTGCACCGACTGCTCAAGCATTAATTTGCAGCCCCAGGAAGTACAGAGAGGCTTACTTCTTTCTGATCCTCAGAGTCTAGGTTTAGAAATGAATGCTTATAATGTTATAGCAGTACATGAGCCTATGTTAGCAGCATCTTTGTGTTTGTGTTCAGAGTGACTTTGACCTACTTCTGTTTACATAAATAAAATTATCATCCCATTGGATT
>NW_007857274.1:0-636 GCF_000696425.1 Galeopterus variegatus
CCTGCCTCCCGGCTGTACTCTGTGGACAGACCTGGGCAGTAGGAGCCTGACTCTAATGAGAAGCAAATGTGTTCATTTCGCACCTAAGTCCATTACCTACAACTAAGAAGATACACGAACATGTGTCCCGCTCTACTTTGGAACCAACAGGACATACCAGCCTGATGTGGTCTGAGCTCAGCCCTACCCCACAGTCACAGCAGAGCTTCCCACCAACCACACGCTGCAACCTGACCCACTCTGAGAACAGCACCCAAAACACACAATACAGTCCCCTGGCTACGTCCCACCTTGCTCTCCCTGAGAGCTCAACAGGAAAATAATGCAGTGTGCTGGGCTCCAGGATCAGCCCATGCAGGCCAGTGTGGCTGTGCTGGGATTTTGCCACCTCTCTTCCTGCGGCGTCCAGTCTCTCTCAGAACATCATGATGAACACAAGTTGGTCACTTCGATGTGGTCAAACCAAAGTACAAGTTTTCAGAATTTATATGAAATTGTAGCAAACTAAAAAAATTTAAACTTCAAATTAAAACCTATCTGAGACTTTCGACCAGTAGTACAAATCATCTACCCCTTCAACTGACATTGCAACAAAAAGAATCCGCAAGTAAAAACCAAGAACATGTGGGAGGCTCC
>NW_007857275.1:0-636 GCF_000696425.1 Galeopterus variegatus
GCACTCACATCATTTTCTTTCTCTTGCATATTTGTTTTTTGGGCCTTATTTAAGAAATCAATACTTGTTTTGATAGTCTGCTTTTTCTTGTAAGATATTTTGTTTCCTTTTCACATTTGTTTTTAATCAACGTGTAATTTGTTGATGATTGATTGTTTCAATCTCCAAAAATTATTTAGAAAACTGAGAAGAAGGAAAGTCTATTGCATATATTCATAATTTTACCTTTTCTCTTATTCTACATTCCTGATATTCTAAGATTTCTTTATTTATCATTTCCTTTCTGCTTAAATCACTCACTTTTAGGGGAAGTTTGTGGTGACAAATTCTCTTAGTTTTCCTTCATTTGAGAGTATATTTATTTCCCCTTCATTCCTGAAAGACATTTTTGCTAGATTTAGGATTCTGACTTGATGTTTTTTTTCTTTCAGCACCTGAAAACTGTTGTGCCCTTTCCTTGGCCTCCAAGGTTTTTGATGAGAAATTCCCTATCATTCGAATAATTTTTCCCTTGTAGGTATTTTTTTCTGTCTACTTTCAAGATTGTTTTTTTCTTTTTCTTTAGTTCACAGTAGTTTGACTATAATGTGTCTTGGCTTAAATTTCTTTGGGTTTACCTTGGTTGGGGCTTACTCA
>NW_007857276.1:0-636 GCF_000696425.1 Galeopterus variegatus
AAAACGAGCCATGTTTGGAGCCCCCGAGTGGAGCAGACGAGGTGGGGGCACTGGCCTGGGTGAGCTGTCCAGGGCCTTTGAACGTGGGGCTCAGCCTCTCAGCCTGGAACGTGGCCCCCACAGAGCGGGGTGGGTCCTGGGATGTGGACGAGGCTGTTCTGGGTGGGGCCAGTACATGCTTTCTTGGAGCGGGGTCCAAAGCCACTGTGTGCAGACCAGGAAATGGTGCAGGCCGTTTGAGCTTCGCGGATATCGGCACGGCTCTAGGCTCTAAGCTCTAAGCCATGCAGGGCGCCTGGGGAGGGGCAGGCGGGGGCAGGCATCGGTGGGCCCCGGGTGGGGAGTCCATGCCCTCTTCCTGGCTTCCAGGAGTGAGTTCTGGGGCTGGGGAGGCACAGGCCACCCTCTGCCCTTCCACAGAGCCGTTGGGCCCAAGGCAGCTTCTCGCTGCGTTGCTGCCGGCCAGCTGGGCAACTGGACAGGACCTTGAAGTCCCTGGGCCTCGGATTCCTCATCTATGAAGTCAGCAGATGCTCTGGCCTCCTGCAGGTCTGGGCGCTCTCCTTCTAGATCTGTCTCCTTACTTATGCATTTTCTTAATTTAACCAACACTCATGAAGAACTTACCATATGCCA
>NW_007857277.1:0-636 GCF_000696425.1 Galeopterus variegatus
AATAATTCCTCAGTAAAAATTTCTACAATAAATAAAAGAATGCAGCAAGAATACAATAAGAAGATGTCTGGCTTTACATTACTCATTGCCATCTGATATATTGCCTTTTCATTCAGCAGAGAACTTGATACAATAGTGAAAAAAATGGGTTGCTGTAAAAATCTTCACCATGAAGGTGCACATATACACGTTCTTACGGGTACACGTACACACACACACACACACACACACACACACACACACACACTACAAATAGACTTTCAACTAGGAAAAATAGTCTATCAATGTACAACAGGAGCATATCAGTTAGGAACTTAATTTGTCTGCTAGTTACAAGTACTCCAGTGGCATAAGAAAGTAAAGGTTTATTCTCCTAAAGAAAAGAAGTTTGAAGGCAGCCTGTCCAGGGCTAATAGTCTGGGTCTAGTGTAGCACTTCCATGAAGTCAGCAGAGCTCTTGGCTTTTTCTGTTTATTTGCTCCACCATGCATGGTTTCCAGCCTCCAGTTCATCTCACAGAATGAGACAGCAGCTAGAGTATCATCCATTACATCCACATTCTAAGCAGAAGGAAGAAGAAAGGGAAGAAGAAAGCTTTGCTCCTCCTTTTGAAAGCATCTTCCCAAATATCCTACT
>NW_007857278.1:0-636 GCF_000696425.1 Galeopterus variegatus
CCGCTCACTGGTTGAGCGAGGTGCAGGTGCAACACCGAGGGTTGTGATCCCGTTGCCGGTCTGTGTCCGGTACGCCATGACACTGAGGGTTGCGATCCGTTGCCGGACATGAAAAAGGACATAAAAAAAAAAAAAAGCTCCTATGTTAAGAGCTCGGGGCCGCTTCTGTCCTGAAGATGGAGCGACCCCAGCATGCTGGAATAAAAACCTGTTTCTTATTGCAACGGTCTCTGTCTCGTGGTCTTTGTGAAGTGAGCCATCCCAATGTGTGGGATTTGTGCATATTGCACCGGTCTTACATTTTTGGTTTGTTGGCAAGGAAGCGGCTCTCTCTGGGACTGGAGACTAGAGAACAGAGGATTGCTCGAGCAGGTACCACGGTTGTCTCTGTCTCTCTGCTGTGTCTGTCTTTGAGTCTTCTTTGTTGTGTACTGTAATCTTGTTTCGGATTTTCTGAGGCTCCAAGGTGGAGCCATCAGTCTGTAGTAGTCATAGCAGTGGGTAGACATACCAGCGCATCACGGCCAAAGGAATCCTGGAGGACGCTCTAGATTCCTCTGTGGGAGATGAACAATTTCGGCTCCATGGGAGATCTCTAGGAAGGAGACCCCTCCCGAGTTCTCTGATAATCTGGTT
>NW_007857279.1:0-636 GCF_000696425.1 Galeopterus variegatus
GTCAGGGAGTATTATGCCTCCTGCTTTATTATTATTATTATTATTTTTTACTCAGGATTGCCTTGGCTATTCAAAGTGTTTCTTGTCTCATATGAATGTTAGGAGTGTTTTTTCCATTTCTGTGAAGAATGTCACTGGTATGTTGACGGGGATTACACTGAACCTGTAGATTGCTTTAGGTGGTATGGAGATTTTCACAATGTTAATTCTTCCAATCCAAGAGCATGGAATGTCTTTCCACCTTTTTGTGTCTTCTTTAATTTCTTTCAGCAATGATTTGTAGTTCTCATTGTATAGATCTTTCAAATCCTTGGTTATATTTATTCACAGGTATTTCATTTTTTTGGCAACTATTTCAAATGGGCTTGCTTTCTTGAGATTTTTTTGTCTGCTAGTTTTTTATTGGAGTATGAAAATGCTACTGATTTTTTCATGTTGATTTTATATCCTGCAACTTTACTGAAATTATTTATCAGCTCTGAGAGTTTTTTGGTACAGTGTTTAGGATTTTCTATATATAAGATCATGTCATCTGCAAACAAGGACAGTTAACTTTGTCTTTTCCAGTCTGGATGTCTTTCTCCTGCCTGATTGCTCTGGCTAGTACTTCTACCACTATGTTAAATAGAAATGGTG
>NW_007857280.1:0-636 GCF_000696425.1 Galeopterus variegatus
ACTCAACCTGAGGTGTATAGATAATTATCCATAGTAAGAAAGAATAATCCAAATAAAATTGGGAAAACTTTTTCTTAAATGGGTAGCATCTGCTGTGATGAGGTTGTAGAAAAATGGGCACTGCTTTGAACTACTGGTGGGAGAATGAACTGAAGCATCCTTATCAGGGACTTTGTAGCTCAGGTCATTAAAATATGCATTCTCATTGACCCAGTTAGCCACAAGATAGTTAGCACAGGTTTGTTTGTAATGACAACAAATTAGAAGCAACATAAATGGTTAGCCAAGATTGTTTAGACAAATTATAGACCATACTTACAAAATTTATATGCAGCTTTAAAAATAATATTGTAAAAGAATATTTAATGACACAGGTCTATTACAAAAAAAGGAATATTACAAACAGTTATGTACAGTATGATACATTTTTGTTCATATATATATCTGCCTTCAAAGTTATTTTTTCTAAATATATTAACAGTGGTTGCCTCTGGAAAGTGGGGATTTTCTAACAGCTTTATTGAGATATAATCCACATCACATACAATTCCCCCCATTTAAATTGTTTGACTATTCTGGAACTTTTATATATAAGTGGAATTACACAATATGTGGTCTTTGTGATTGGCTTCTTTC
>NW_007857281.1:0-636 GCF_000696425.1 Galeopterus variegatus
GTTGCGATCCCGTTGCCGGACACGGAAAAAAGACAAAAGACAAAAAAAAAAAAAAAAAGAATTTATCTTTCTGTGCCTGGCTTATTTCACTTAGCATAATGTTCTCCAATGCTATCTATATTGTCACAAATGACAGAATTTTCTTCTTTGTTAAGGCTGAAAAGTATTTTATTGTGTAAATATACCACATTAAAAAAAATCCATTCATCTGCTGATGGGCACTCGGCTAATTCCATAACTCATTTATTGTGAACAGTGCTGCAGCAAACATGGGAGTGCAGACATTTCTTTAACGAACTGAATTCAAATTTTTGCATAAATGCCCAGAAGTGGCTATTGGTGGATCATAGGATAATTTTATTTTTAGTTTTTCGAGGAAACTCCATACTATTTTCCATAATGGCTATTCTAATTTACATTCCCACCAACGGTGTATAAAAGTTCCCTTTTCTTTACATCCTTGACAACACTTATCTTCAGTTTTTTTTTTGTTTGTTTGTTTTGTTGTTGTTGTTTGTGGATAATGGCCATTCTGATAGGTGTGAGGGAATATCTCATTGTCATTTTAATTCACGTTTATCTTATGGTTAGTGATGCTGAGTATTTTTTTCACATATCTGTTAGTCATTTGTATTT
>NW_007857282.1:0-636 GCF_000696425.1 Galeopterus variegatus
TCAGAGAAGGACTCACAGAAAAAGTGATATGAATGAATGAGGCATGAAGAAGATAAGGGTAGAAGACTAATGGGTTTCTGGGGAAATAGTTTCCTGCTGGAGCTTGCTTGTACAAATGACTGGAGACCAGAATCTCTCAACTACTCTAGGAATAACAAGGAGTGGATGGAGCATAGTGAGTAACAGAGAGAGCAGTAAGATATGGAGACAGAAAGGAAATGAACCAGAATGGATAGAGCCTTGTAGTCCATTGAAAACCTTTGCTTATTCTTTTGAGCAGGATGTAACATGGCTGGACTAAAAGGATCACATAAGAATATGTGTGTGTTACTATATATTACATATACATTGTATAGTGTTTAGGTGATGACTAAAATTATTCTTATTACGATCTTCTGTTTAAAACAATTTCAGTAAGACACACTATACCGTGGTGGAATTAGAGTACAGGGCTGTAGTAGAAACCACTATTTATCTCCCTCAATCCTTTCTGACTTTTTGCCCATAGTAGTAAAATGGCTAGCCGGGCAAATTGCCATCTAGCTTCCTTTGCAGATAGGTGAGACCATGTGAGTAATTTCTGGACAGTGACATAAAAGTGGTAGTGTCCTGCAGGAATTTATGAGATCCATTATA
>NW_007857283.1:0-636 GCF_000696425.1 Galeopterus variegatus
TCAAAAGAGGAATGAAAAAGGCAATATTAGTGTCCAGAAAAAAGTACTAGCTAGTTGGGGAGGTCCACACATATATAAGAAATGGTTTTTCAGCAGAACAGTCTTATCTAGCACAGCATACAACTGCAATAAGTATACAGTGCAGGTCATTCATGAATAGAAAAGGTTAAAACAGGGTGCTAATGAGATGCATGCAAGCGTATGAGACTAAAAGAGATACAATTCAGCAGATATGCTTACATAGGCCTTGGAAAGGAGCTGTTATTTTCTTACAAGTAATTTCGTTGTGTATTAAAGTGAAATTAAATTATTTATTTAAGATATAAAACAGGTAGTTATTTTGTTGAGTCTTTTCAAAGAGTGTAGTAAAACCAGAAATTATCTGCTACAGTGCATTTACACGTGTGACATGTTAACTTTACTTTTTAAAATTAAGAAAATGAACGCAGTGAGAAAGATGTATTATTCAGTAAATGGTGTCGAGATACTTAGACGGCTATCTGGAAAAAAAAACTGTAATAGGATAAAAGATTTACATGGAACCATAGGAAACCATTAAAGTACTCAAAGGGGCTGGCCCATGGCTCACTTGGGAGAGTGTGGTGCTGATAACACCAAGGCCCCAGGTTCGGATCC
>NW_007857284.1:0-636 GCF_000696425.1 Galeopterus variegatus
GAAAAGAAACACTATGTGTAAACTTAAAAATCAAACAAAAAGAAAGAATAAAAAAAACTTTTAAAAAAATTGGCCTCGACATCTGACCCCCCTTTCAGTTCTGAAAGTGACAAAGACATCTGAGGAAACTATTGTAAGGTTGTGGTTGTATGTGAAGCCAGCGTACTGTCCAATTATCTGGGAATGACATAACCAGAAGAGTCCACTGTATGTGAGATCCACCACATCAAATGTTATATTTGTTTGGAAGTTTTGGTGTAACTGGAGGAATTTTATCATCAAAATTATGAGTACTGAGCATGTTGTAAAGCTACTGAATTGATTTATTTTCAGCAGCACACTTTCCCGTGGATTAGCAGAGTGAAGAATGTCAGTAAGGACATGAATCTGCTACTACATGTGATTTGGGAAACCACAAGCTCCCCAAGTGCACCGACTGCTCAAGCATTAATTTGCAGCCCCAGGAAGTACAGAGAGGCTTACTTCTTTCTGATCCTCAAAGTCTAGGTTTAGAAATGAATGCTTATAATGTTATAGCAGTACATGAGCCTATGTTAGCAGCATCTTTGTGTTTATGTTCAGAGTGACTTTGACCTACTTCTGTTTACATAAATAAAATTATCATCCCATTGGATT
>NW_007857285.1:0-636 GCF_000696425.1 Galeopterus variegatus
ATACCACATGTTCTCACTTATTTGTGGGAGCTAAAAATAAATAAATTAATTCACTCATATACATACAGACACACACAAAAACAAACAAACAAAAAAAAACGGGGGAGGATAGGAAGATATAACAACTACAATTTTTTTGAAGTTCTTACAACAAGCAAATGGAAAGGAAATGCTTGGGTGGGAGAGGGGAGAGGGAGGAGGGAGGGAGGTTTTGGTGATGGGACATAATAATCAACTACATTGTATATTGACAAAATAAAAAGTAAAAAAGAAAGAGAAATTCTTCAGGTAGAAAGGAAATGAAAAATGAAAATTTTCAAAATGAAAATTGAAATTTGGACAGAAAAAAATGAGTGCCAGAAGTGTTAAATATGTGGATAAATGTAAACGATTTTTTATTATTTTAAAATCTTAAAAAAATATAATTGTTAAACAAATAAAAAAACACTAAAAGTAAACCAGCTACCAAAAAAAAAAAAAAGAAAAAGAAAAAAAGAAATCATCAAGACAAGAGCAGAACTTAATGAAATTGAAACACAAAAAACAATACAAAAGATCAAGGAATCAAAAAGTTAGTTTTTGAAAAGATAAATAAAATTGACAAACCATTAGCATGGCTAACAAAAAAAAGAAGAG
>NW_007857286.1:0-636 GCF_000696425.1 Galeopterus variegatus
CCTTTTACAGAAGAGATGACTGCACAGAAAAACAAAGTATCTTGCCAAAGGTTACACTTCTGGTTAGAGGAAGAGAATAGATTTGAACCAAGGCAGTTTTCTATAAAAGCCCATACTCTTAACCACTGCACTAGACTAGTTTCATGTTGCTCATAACCCAGTGAGGCAGACTGCAGTTGTAATGCAAAAACAAGAGCACAATGGACCAAAGTGGATCAAAGAGAAAATGACTTTTGTGTCAGGACTGGAGATAACCATTATCAGAACTACTCACTTAGTGAATCCCCATAGTAAAAGGACACAGGAAAGGTAAGTTTTAAGGGGAGAGATGCACCTAGAAATGATTAGAGCATAGGCTGAGAAAGGGCAGGCTAAAGAAAAATAAGGGCAACGTTCCAGGGGAGTCAACGGTAGTGTACTGATGGGGGTGCTCTGCAAAAACCAGGAGGGAAGAGTAAAAAGGTGGAAGATGATTTTTTTAAAAATACACCATTATTTGATAAATTCGGCTCAGCTGTGGCCCTGCCATAAGATTTAACTTCTTCCACTATTTTTTTAAAAGCTCATAACTAGATATTCTCAGTAAGATTCAATTCCATCAGCTCAAAATTAGTCTTACTAATACAGATAAGTGTT
>NW_007857287.1:0-636 GCF_000696425.1 Galeopterus variegatus
AATAGATAAATAAATAAATAGATAAATAAATAAATTTAGGGGATTTTTTCAGTTTTCAAGGCTTGTACATAAAGTCGTAGTTTATTATTAGCTTTTATATTTCGCTATTTTAAATTTACATAACTGGGTTTATATAAAATGAAAATACATTGTACTCATATCTATAGTTCCCCAAACACACCCAGTGGATTCCTGCCATGATGCTGTTCCCTATTGCCTAGAATCTCATCTTGAGCTCCTTTCCCATTACACCACATTCCATCCACAATTTCCTTATCTGATTCATTCTGTCACTGCAATCAGTTATCACCTCCATGCCACGTACATTAGCTGTTCTTCTATTATATTTCCCTTCTCTGTTGTTGGTTTCTCAGCCATCCTGGACTAAGGGCAGGTTTACTCATTCATTCTCATGATCTCAATAGTGAGTACAGTGCTTGGCACATATGTATTCAAATAATATTTGAAAATAATGGAAATCTCATATCACAGTTACTTTGTGCTTGAATGTCTGCTCCCTCTAGAATTGGAGTTTCTGGAGAAGAGGAACTGTGTACCAACGTAAGTGCGTATCCAAGTTTTGTACTCATCTATGCCCAGTGGGTATTGTTAGAATTGAAGTAAATACCATCTCTC
>NW_007857288.1:0-636 GCF_000696425.1 Galeopterus variegatus
TCACTACCACATGACCAGCCTTACAAGAAATTCTCAGGGGAGTACTGGGTTTGATACCTGATAAACAACCATCACTGCCATGAATACTCAAGAAAAAACAAAACATACCGGTAAAACAAAAATGCTAACAATATGAATTGTATTTAAATCCTAGCTCTGCTACTTACTAGCTGGCAGGAACTGTAAAGGAATTACTTAACTTCCCTGAGTTTCAGTTGTCCTTTACTGGGAGGAAGATATTGACTTTCCAAGGTTCTGTGAAATTTAATGGTATCACATGTGGAAGAAGCCTAACCAGTACCTGTACAGTAGGTTAAAGATACTCAATAAGTCATCATCATGACATCCGAGGACATCAGGAGCAGGCAGAAAAAGTTGTTTTTATGAAAACTTAATTCTATTTTAGACTGTTTAGCTTGAGTGTCTGTGGAATGAGGTTGACTAGTAGGTCTCATACATGGTATAGAGGTCAAGAGCAAAGACTAGGATTCTGGAGATATAAATAGGTCAAATGGATCATAATCAAAAACCAAATAAAGGCAGGAAAAAAATGACCAAAGGAAAAACTCAGGAAGTCCCAATATTTATGGAATGAGCAGAAAGGAACAACTAATAAATGAGAATTAGAAGACTGGA
>NW_007857289.1:0-636 GCF_000696425.1 Galeopterus variegatus
AGCGCCGCTGCGCTTCCCAAGCGGCGCACTATCCAGTGCGCCACCGGGCCGGCCCCTGTATAGCACTATTAATGCTGGCACTTAATCTAGTTCTTATACCTTTGGAAAAGGTGGGTTACCAGGACGCTGCTTTTTAAAAAGATATAATGATTAAGATCATTATATCTTCATAAAATTAAAAATGATTATATATCTATAAAAAGATATATGATTAGTATATACAAATTATGTGTGCTAAATTATAAAAATAATAGAATTGAAAAGTAGCATTGCCTAATGGAAGTTATACCTACTGTATAATAAGATACTGCAGCCATATGTAGCACAGGAAAACATTAAGACTAGAGTTAGGATTATACTTTTAAATGTAATTAGGGAAATTAGCTATAATGTAATAACAATGAGAAAAAAACATTCTTTAGAGAACACTATTTAGATTTAATGGAAATATTTTTTTTAAATGTCATTTGAAAGGTTTTGGAAACTAAGACCTGGCTAGTATGTTTTAAATTCAGAGTAATTATAAGCGTGTTTATGGCCGGCCCGGTGGCGCACTGCTACAGTGCACCGCTTGAGAGCGCGGTGGCGCTCCTGCCGAGGGCTCGGATCCCACATACAGACCGGTTCCCGCTCACT
>NW_007857290.1:0-636 GCF_000696425.1 Galeopterus variegatus
TTGTTAATAAGATATAAATGGAATTTGGGAGACAAACAGAAAGATTAGAGATAGAAATAGATGTAGAGATGAGAAAGAGAGAGAGAGAGTGATCCTATTTGACAATGCCAATGTTAAAAGGGGCAGGTAAAGAATCAACTGATCATATGCCCCTATAAAGTGTCTGATTCACTGATGGTATGAATCAGGCCCTCAGAAATCCAGCCTCTTTGTTCTCAGAGCTTAAATAACTTGAACACCAGGCGGTGGGCTTGACATGCTCATTGAACGTATGTTCGTTGCATGGGTATTCCCTGGTGACACTGTGCTTTCTTTAAAGTCAATTCAGCAGTGGTATTTTCCTCTATGTAGCACCTGCCACTTGAGAAATATAAACTTAAATTCCCCATTTCTGTTAATTTTCCACATAACATTTTAAACTTAAAAGAAAAAATAATGCAGTAATTTTTAGGCTTAAAATTTACGTGGTCATGTCCACATTCTCAGAAAGATTCTGCCAATTTCTGTATTATTTTCTCTGGGCTTCATCACTATCCCCCACACTTTCTGCTTTCCAGCCCTGAGGTCTCCTCTTTAGGACATGCCCCATTTGCTCAGAGCAAAGAGCAGAGGCATAAAATGCAACTGCTGACCCTT
>NW_007857291.1:0-636 GCF_000696425.1 Galeopterus variegatus
GGTCGCAGGAAAGGCGTGGAACAAAGCAAGGGAGATGTCATCACACACAAACAAGCACGTGCGCACACACACACATGGCCAAATGTGATAGATGGCTGTATTTGGATAAGATCCTGGTTTAATTGCCCTTTGATTAAAATTCTTCTCCAGGGTGGGAGCAGAGGAGTCAATACCCTATACATACACCGTAGTAAGTGCTGATTCAGCTGATCTTCTCCTCTATCTGCAAACATATCACTTCTCCTGAACTACAGGGAATGCTTATTTCTGCCTGATTTATTCATTTTGACACGTTGGTAATTGGTCTTGCATTATATTGTTACATTTTTATTTAAATGTTTTATTGCATGATGTATCAGAGACTTTTGAAAACAAACTCTCACTTTTATTAGCTATTTAAGATAAAAGAAAATTGAGCTGATTCAGAGAGACTGAAGTACAGTTTAAGACTGAGTATTAAACAGGACTTCATCTTTTAAGGAAAATACAAAAGAATTTACACAGAGAATTCTTAAGGGCAATATTGAATACACACACACACACACTAGTATCTAGAGGTGTGGAAGATAGGCCAATCTGGGAAACACTTGAACTAGGGATTTATAAACCAGGCAGCTTTGATTTCAGAAAAAATGA
>NW_007857292.1:0-636 GCF_000696425.1 Galeopterus variegatus
GATGGATGGATGGATGGATGGATGGATGGATGGATGGATGGATGGATGGAAGAATGGATGGGTGGATTGGTAGATGGAAGGATAGGTGGGTATGTGAATGGGTGGAAAGCTAAGTAGATGAATAGATGGAAAGGTGAGCAGATGGATGGATGGAAGGATGGATGGATGGATAGGGTTTATTCAGGGGCATCTGTAAGGTAAGCCTGTGTGAAACTCTCATAGATAACTGAGAAGACACTTTTAGAATGTCTGCTTTCCAATAAGAAACACCCTGGATTTTTACTCTGTAATAATTTGGTAACAGAAAGGAATTATAATCTTATTTTGTCAGCATGGGTGGAAGACAAGGGACATTTGGCTTACACTTGTGTGCTCTACTAAGCAGTGGGAGGATGGTAGAGAGCCAGCAATGGCTTCTGGTTCCTTTATGGGTGCTTTGAGCCAAAGCTGCATCCCCATATTTTTGATGAGCCAGAGAATGATATCATGCAAAGGCAGCTTCTCAAACTTGAGCATCCGTCAGAATCACCTGGAGGATCTGTTAAACACAACTCAATAAGCTCCACCCCAAAGTTTCTGATTCAGCAGGTCTGGGGTAGAGTCTGAGAATCTACGTTTCCACAAGTTCCCAGGTGA
>NW_007857293.1:0-636 GCF_000696425.1 Galeopterus variegatus
TTTTTCAAAAATCATATGGTTGTAGGAGTATAGGTTGATTTCTGGGTAATCAAGAAAGCTAGCCCATTTAAAATACACCCCCCCCCAAAAAAAAATACTTAGGAATAAAGTTAACTAAGGATGTGAAAATCTCTGTGAAGAGAACTACAGACCACTGCTGAGAGACATTAAAGAGGGCACAAGAAGATGGAAAGATATCCCTTGATCTTGGAGCAGAAGAATTAACATTGTGAAAATGTCCATATAACCCAAAGTGATCTACAGATTCAATGCATTCCCCATCAAAATTCCACTGACATTTTTCTCAGAAATTGGAAAAAAAAAAACCATCCAGACATTTAGCCAAAGCAATCCCGAGCAAATAAATAAATAAGTTAATTAATTAATTAATTAATTAAGCTGGAGGCATAACACTATCTGACTTTAAACTATACTACAAAGCTATATTAACCAAAACAGCATGGTACTGGCATAAAAGCAGACAGATCAATAGAATAGACCAGATAGTTATTTTAAATGAACAAATACATCTCTTCACCAACTTAAAGGAATAGAACTCACAATGTACAATGAAAAAAATGAATATTTAGAGTCATTTAAATTTGAGTACACTTCACTACTTAAAAGAGAATCATT
>NW_007857294.1:0-636 GCF_000696425.1 Galeopterus variegatus
AGGAGAACAAAGTAAAACTAAAGTCAGTGGAAAGAATAAAATAATGAAAAACAGAACTGAAAGCAGTGGAATAGAAAACACAAAAACAGTAAAGAAAATCAATAAAACTCCAAGATGGTTCTTTGAAAAATGTCAATAATATTGAGAAATCTTTAGCTCTAATGACCAAGAAAAAAAAAAAATCAAGTTACTAGAATCAGTAATGAATGAGTAAAGGTTGCTAGTGACTACATAAATAAAAATAATTATAAATTAATATTCTGAACAATTATCAGCGAATTGTTAATGTCATTGTTATTCATATCTAATACAAATTAAATAACGTAGACACATTAAATAGACACATTCCTAGAAATATATTCCTAGAAAGACATAACCTACCACACTGATCCAAGAAGAAATAATGTGCATAGATCTGTAACAAGTGAATAGATTGAATTAGTAATCAAATCAAAACAACACACACACACACACACACACACACACACGCATACACACACAGAAAAAAAAATAATAACTCACGAAGAAAAGCAAGACCCAGTTAGCTTACTGCTGGATTGTACTAAACATTTAATGAAGAATTAATAATAATTCTTCACAAACTTTTCAAAGAAAAAAATCTAAACAGAGGGAATC
>NW_007857295.1:0-636 GCF_000696425.1 Galeopterus variegatus
TCTTCATTGGCTGTACCTGAAGGACAGCTCACTGATCTGATTCAATGACTATAGAGTGTTGCAAAGTACTGCCTTCACTAAAAGTCATATGGGATATTGAAATCTGTTAAACAATACAGACCAGTGAAGTTTAAATGCATGAAACTCCTTCAAAGAGTTCATGGAAAGATTTGTATTATATTTTAATTCTATATTTCCACAAACTTTTGAAGTACGCTTGTATGCTTTGAGAAAGAAAGATGTCCAAAATGAGTTCAAAATAGTTCTTGGAAATTTGAGCATGCTTCTTTTATTAATTGACAGATTAAGTAAGCAGAAAAATCAATAAGTACATGGATGGCACAAATAGCACTATTAGGTATTGTTAAGGGGTGGGCTCATGATAGCTTACTAGAGACGCCCACCTCTCACCTCTATCACAAGGAAAGTCCCAAACAACAAGTGAATAGCCACACACTGAATGGACTTTCTGGGAGAAAACATTGGAACTTGGCACAAGAGTGAGGAAGACCTGCTGAAGTTCAGAAATTGGAGATGGCAGAATAGAAAGACAAGTAAATCACCTCACAGAGATTGTCTCAGAGCCAGGAAAGACTCTTTACTATGGGGATAAGGCAGGCAAGGGGAATCCCAAAT
>NW_007857296.1:0-636 GCF_000696425.1 Galeopterus variegatus
GGGTTACCTCCCAGGAGCAGGCCGAGGGCCAGACCTTTTCGTGGAATGGGTGGTGTGTAGAACACCCTCTCCTGCACACATGCCAACAGAAAATGTGGAGAGAAGAATCTCATGTAGTTCCGTCGGTACCTTCCGAGCAGTGAATATGCTCAATTAAAATCGTGACCTTGTCAGGCTGGCCTGTGGCTCACTCAGGAGAGTGCGGTGTTGAGAACACCAGGGCCCCGGGTTCGGATCCCATATAGGGATGGCCGGTTAGCTCGCTGGCTGAGCGCGGTGCTGACAACACCAAGTCAGGGGTTAAGATCCCCTTACCGGTCATCTTTAAAAAAAAAGAAAAAAAATCGTGGCCTTGTGGATTGAGGTCAGTGTCTGGCAGCTCCTGTATGTGTGGAAAGACAAATACTTAAGATGAAACACATAAGATCTCACCACAAGTTAGCGTTAACACATGAACATTTACAGTTGATTTTGATGATAAAGAACACTAACTGTAGGCCGGCCCGTGGCTCACTCGGTAGAGTGCGGTGCTGATAACACCAAGGCCACGGGTTCGGATCCTATACAGGGATGGCCGGTTTGCTCACTAGCTGAGCGTGGTGCTGACAACACCAAGCCAAGGGTTGAGATCCCCTT
>NW_007857297.1:0-636 GCF_000696425.1 Galeopterus variegatus
CAGTTTCACAATTAATTTTTGACATGCCACTCCAATGAATCTGAAATGTAATAATGTTGAATGAAGTTTTCCTTAAAAAAGGCAAATTTCTATATGTATTCATGCTTAATCTTCAAAAGTCATGTTAGCAAATCAGCAATCCAAAAAAGGAAATTAGGCAAACAATTCCATTGGCAATAGCATAGAAATGAATGAATACTTAGTAATAAACTTAACTAAATAGGTGAAAGACTTGTAAGCTAAAAACTGCAAAACATCTGTGAAAGAAATTGTGAAGATACAAATACAAAACTTCTAGAAGAAAATATAGGGGAAACAATTCAGGATGTAGAACTGGGCCAAGACTTTATGAATTAGACCTCAAAAGCACAGGTAACAAAAAGAAAAATAAACAAATGGGATTGTATCATACTAAAAAGCTTCTGCACAGCAAAGGAAACAATGAGCAGAGTGAAAAAACAACCTATAGAATGGGAGAAAATATTTGCAAACTGTACATCTGACAAGGATTAGTATCCGGAATACACAAGAAATTCAAACAACAGTAAAAACCCCAAATGCACTGATTTAAAAAGTGGACAAAGGAGATGAATAGACATTTCTCAAAAGAAGACATAGAAATGGACACAAGTATAT
>NW_007857298.1:0-636 GCF_000696425.1 Galeopterus variegatus
CCACCTTAAAGTGACATTACAAGTGGATTAACGTGGCAGCCTAAGACAGCGCCGGGAGAAAACAGGGTGGGAGTATCTGCGGGAACCGTGCCTTAGCCCTTATTGGCCACACTTGTGAACACTGCTTAATTACAATAGCTAGGTATTGAGACAGAATGCATGCCCTTAACCCTTAAGCTGATTGGAGGATGTAAAAAAATCCTGCCTTTGCCATTTACCTTTAAAAGCCAATGCTTGTGTGTTAGTAAACGGAACTGCTATGACAGAACCCCCACCGCGTCTGAGTGTCCTTTAACTGGGCTGGTTTGGGGCCGGTGGTGTGCTCACCTCTCTTCACGGCTCTCTTCCCCTGTCTCCCTCAAAAGGGGGCCGGAGGGAAAGAGGAATCCCGGGCCGTTCACTCACTCACTGAAAGGAACAAGGCTAGGGCTGTATGGGTCGGCTGCTGGTGGCGGACTCGACAGTCAGCACCTGCAGTTTATGTTTGTCTGAGAACTATACTATTTCCCCTTAATTTCTGAAGGACAGCCTTGCTGGGTTATACTACTCTTGGCTAGTAGATTTTTTTCTTTCAATACTTGGAATATATCATCCCATTCTCTCCTGTCTTATAAAGTTTCAGTTGAGAAATCTTCT